>NC_090230.1:28730000-28958641 GCF_024489055.1 Chanodichthys erythropterus
AACTACTTGAAGGTGAGTAAATGACGACAGAATTTTCATTTTTGGGTGAACTATCCAGCACGCAGATAAAATGTTTAATCGGCAAGGCTTTAAAACCCATGCAAATAATAAACTTTTGTGATTGTGAATAACTGCAGTGTCCTGTGAGTATAACTCTACCGCTGTTTTAATGTGATGTGAATGTATGTCGCTTTGTGCAACACAGTATGTTGAGACGGAGGACTGCAACTGACAGAAAGCACTATAGCACGATACAACGTTATTTCTTCAAAAGCAGATCGTGGAGACCTTTTAATCGTCCACGATCAAAATTGCACATCCCTATAAGAATGTTAATTTCAGACACAGCAAGTGTCACAGCTCAAATGTCCAAACCCCGCCTAATCACAAGCAAGGGGAAGTACTGCAATGGAAAACACTCGGAAACTGATTGTAAAATAATATTCCAAAGCAAATATACTACTAAGTTGGGCATGCTATAATTTTCACAAAATTTATTTCAAATTTACTTCAAGCACTTTCAAGGACCAGTATTTGTTTTCAAGTACTTTCCAGGCCTTGAATTCATGTGTACTTTCAAGGTGCGTGGGAACCCTGCTTAGTCTTCAAAGAATCAAGAACTGCATTGTGAATCATGAGTTCAGTGTTGTATACTGTAGCGAATCATGAGATTAGCATTATTAGTCCCTTACTGAATAGTCAAATAATTGTCCCATATATCATTAGTTTTATCAAATATCAAAATAACTAATTGCAGCTCTGTTGCTGAGTAATGACAGCAGGTATCCCCCTCCTTTTTAACTTTCTCCATATAATTAGAAAAATATCTAACTTATCAAAGATGCTGCAAATGAATTCCTCTTCTCAAGAGATGTTTAAAGATGAGGTTAATAGAGCATTTTCTTGAGCACTTCAACAGGTGTCTTCCATGTGAGGGTGACAGTGGGTTTTAGAGGGACATTCAAATGTCAGAAAGCTCTTGGGTTTCATCAGAAAGATGGTAATTTGTGTTCTGAAGATAAACGAAAGTCTTATGTGTTTATAACACCACAAGGGTGAGATTTTTTTTTTGATGAACTAACCCTTTAAAAGGAACACTTTTTTAACAATAGGCTCATTTTCCATCTCTCCTGGAGTTAAACATTTGTGAACCAAATCCATTCAGCCGATCTCGATCTGGGGGTACCACTGTTAGCATAGCTTAGCATAGAATCGGATTGAATCGGATTAGACCAGTAGCATCTCACTCAAAAATGAGTTTCTATATTTTTCCTATTGAAAACGATTCAATCCGATTCTATGCTAAGCTATGCTAACAGTGGTACCTTCAGATCCGAAGATCAGCTGAATGGATTTGATTCACAAATGTTTAACTCCAGGAGAGATGGAAAATGAGCCTATTGTTAAAAAAAAGAAAGAAAAAAAAAAAGTGGAGTGTTCCTTAAGGATCAACTATCGTCCACTGTTTTGTGCTCAGTCATGCATATATTTGGCTCTGGTAGACAGTAACGGAGCGCAGCAAACACTTTAAACGAACATACCCTTCGATTTGGTTGTTGGGTTTCCTCTTTTTTTTCTCTTCGGAGAGGGCCTGTTGGCCTGGCTTGCTCTCCGGCTCTGATCTGCAACAGAAAAGCATTTGCACCTGTTACTTAGTGAATCCTCGGGTGTTGTTGGATCTTCAACATTCATCTGCACTGAAGGGTGTATTACAAATCCTTATCCTTTAATGTTACACGTTTCTCTGCTTTATACTTCATGCAACGTAATATTAAAAGACCAATTTGACTTTAACACATCTTTCATTAGTGAATGGCTGATTTATTAGGGTTCTATAACCAAAGGCAGGTTTTCTAAAAAAGGATTATTTGGCTTGATGTAAAACACTATTCAACTCACCATCCACATCTGAGTCTCCGTCCTCGCTGCTTTGGGCAGGCTTTTTCTTGGGGGAAAAGAGGTCTGAAAACCCGTCTGAAAAACAAAAACGTTTTATCAGGTCTTCTGCAGTGTAAAAAGACCTTCTGAAATCATGACCAGGTCTCGAAGTAAAGCTGCATTTTTTAAAGATGATCCGAGATTAAACAACCACAAATGTGTGAACACTTAACATCTTTTGATGGACTGCTAGATTCACTCGTTCAGTAATTTGATGAACATTACATGCACACATATGCCTTGTGGACAAAGCTATGAAAAAAAAAATAGCGACGGGCTGTAAATCAGCTACTACTCAACCTAGGGCTGGGCGATACATCGCACACGACTGTCACGCGCATTTCGTCAGTAAAGCCGGTTCCCCGATTACCGCTAAATCGCCGTCACCTGCTTTCAAATGGAGTGGCATTTAATAGACAGAACCGTAGATCACTGACAAGCCACGCAATATCGCGTTCATTATCGAAGGCGATTCATCTGCGATAATGAACACAATGTTGCGTAGCTTGTCAGTGATCTAACTCAACCCCTTGTTTGCATTAAATTTGTTGCACTGCTTTTCTGTATCTAACATTGCCTAAAGAGCCTAAGTCAGGCTCTTCTTTTAACTAATGCTGTGAGTATAAAAACCATACTGTATGGTGCCTTGCTAAAAGTAGGGGTGGTCCGAATACCATATTTTGAGCTTTGAAGCTCTGTAGAAATGATCATTTTTATTATCATTTCATTAAAAATACTAGTTACTAGCCCAGATAGCATGTAGTAATCGGCCCAAGCTCGGCTGCCCCGCGGCACCTGCGGCTCAGAATCGGCGTGTGTTAACCGGGCCGATTGTGGCCCGCAGCTCGCTCTGGGACATGTATATTTGTCAAGGCTGTAAAGCACTGGGCCGATTCCTGTTCACTGTAACTGGCCCAACTCTGGCTATAGAGATCTGTGCCACTTCTGGCCATGACTCGGCTTATGTTCAATCACAGATGGTTACAAAAGCAAAAATTAAAATTGTCTTAAAATTGACTTCCTGGTAGTATCTGATATGAATTAACTAACATTACACGTTTAATGTTGCGAATTTGTCAATAACAACATATCTGCGGTAAAACCTAATATAATAAAAGTGCCATATAAGAAAGAACATTCTCTAATATGTATAATATCAAATCCATTTATAAGTAATGTAGCAATTCATTATTTTATACGCTTTCATGTATTTTAAACACGCTTCACTGCGCGCTCAGGTGATTCATTCATGTTCACGTGCGTGGCAGGGGAGGGGTCTCGTACCTGTGCTAGTGGGTGAATCCGCCATGTTTGTGCGGTTTGAAGCGGACGCAAGCAAAACAATGGATTATTTACCAAGAGATATTAATGTATGGAGTCATGTAGAGAAAACAGCTCTTGTAAGCATCGACGCACGTTTACATTTGTAGTATTTTTACTTAGCAGAGGCTTATAAAGGAACTTTCTAAAGTTAACTTCACGTGGTTGCTGCGAACGCGGCTTGTTTGGCTTGTCTGAAAACGTTCGATATGCCACTACAGCTAATAAATGGACGAAATCTTTTCTATCTTTGATCTAAGCATTGATATGTGGATCTCGAGTTTTTATGCTGCATTACACTTAGATGAGCAACACTCCGATCTGCAAACAAAGAGCTGAGGAAGAGGATGATGACGGTCCTGCATTCACGAGAAAGAGCAGGTTTGTCTGTTTGTTTTTAGTTTCCACGCTAATAGATTTATATAAATGCAATTGTAATAAGCAACAGTTCTTTTACTCCATGTTTCTTCAAGAAGGTGAGTGAAGAGGATTTGTTTACTATCATAGAAGATCATTGTTTTCAAATAACCTCAATTAACTAAATACAAAAGCTAGTTACATAAGCTAGTTTCACTGATTTTGTTTTTTGTTATGATGAGAATGTGCTGCAATCCTATGCATTAGTATGTCTGAGATCATCTTCAGATGCTAAACTAGTTGCTTCTTCACTCAGCATGTTAAGACGCACAGAAATTAGTGATTACTTCTCATAACATCCCATAAATTGCTTTTAATATTTCTCTGTTTTGTAGTAATGAAGAGAAGTGTTATCATCGCTGAAGAAATTGCAGATTTGAATCCTCAGACACTGAGCAGTAAATAACACCATGGACACCATGTCCATGGCAAGATGTTGCAACTAGCAAGATGTTAGAGCCAATGAGAAAGCTGGTAAGTTAAAGTAAAGTTTGGCACATTCAGTTAGACCATGTTACTTTTATTAACAGATACATGTATACTATTTGCTCTTTACAGGTTGAATGTAAACCTGAGTAAATGCCGCTACTTTAATGATTATTTCTAAGTTTACTGAGCGATGTAAACTGCTGTCATCCACGTCACATCATTGCTCTAATTGACGTTACCTGAAGAATCCTTTAAGCGTAGCAGATCTTCACAAGCGTCTGGAGCCAACTTATGTAAGTAAAGCAAAACATTTTTTTGTTTTGTTTTTTTCTTATTTGATTTTTGTAAGGATATCTTCATGAAGAAAAGGTATGGGCAACATGTGTTGCTGCTTTTTGTTAAGCACACTGACCTGAGAAATGTGATTTTATTCCTACATTCATGTGAATAAACTAGAAGTAGCTTTATCTATGATTAGTAAACCTTTACAATCTTTCTTTACTTGCAGGCTGAACTGGATGCTTCTGAAGAGTGAGCTTCAACACTGAAGGTAACTTCAGTTGAGTTGACATGTAAGTTGCGTGATGTCTCCTCAGATAACTGGGCACAGACCTGACTTTCTCTTTTCTGCATCCACTGTTGGTTATACACTTGTGTGGTTTTGGTTTTCTAGGTTTGTACAAAGTTACACCATATCACTGAAACGGCACGCGTCAAGATTTCAGAGACTCTGCGTGACATTTTAAACGTTTATGATCTTCAGGTGAGTTGAAATGTGTCAACACTTACTACCTCCATCACTGTCTTCACTGTATATAAAATAAAGTTGGCTTGCTTGTTTAACATGTTAATTTTGGCTTGACTCTGAAGGGCGTGCATGATATCAACATGAAACACATCGTAGCCCTCCGTGCTCCTCAGTGTACCTGTGTGAGGAGGACCCACAATTCTTCAAGACTTGACATGTAAGTATTCAGTGCATTAACAGAATTGCTAGTATCGGTGAATGTAACGTTCTACTTTTAGTCTACTGAGTGAAACTTACAGTTGGACCCTCTATGCTTATTTCAGGAGGCGTTGGGAGAGCCAGACATCACTGATTCTGTCATTGTGGTCAACGAAAGCACAAGTCCTTCAAGCACTGCAGTTGTGATAGAAGATGATCTAAAGTTTTATAATAAAAGACTAATCTTCAAAAAAAATCTTCAATTGTACAGCTGGAGGTTTATTTTATTTATTTAGTTTTTGTTGTTTTTTGTCTTTTGAGTTAGTTTTTTTATGTAATGTCCTGCAGAGGTGCCTGATCCTGTTCCTGGAGATCTTCTTGCCTGCAGAGTTCAGCTAAGTTATTCAGCTCATTATTTTGCTAAGTACAACAGCAAAACTTTTTCCATTTACCAATGTATTTAAAACATTAAGTTTGTCTATACTTATTCAATTTTACACTCTGTGTATAAGTAAATACTAGGGCTGCCCCCTAATAGTGGACTAACCATTAGAAGAGACTTGAAGAGGCTTGGTCGACCAAGATTTTATTAGTTGGTTAGTCGCAGAAAAAAAAAACTCCACAGGAAGTAGCGAAGTCACGCAACGCAGTCGGTGAGGGACAGATCGTTAACGGCGGGAAATCCAGACATTCGTCTATCATTCATCGACCTCAAATATGGCTTATTACTTGAAACATGTAAGTAGTAGCAACTTTACAAGTCCACTAGCTCTAATGTTAGCCTAGTCCTATATAAATGTGCGCTATTATTTGGAATACAGCTATATAAAGCTTGGAATGTCTTCAATTCAAATAGAAAATAAATATTCTCAGATTATGTAATCCATATGAAACTTGCATATATGCGATGATGAGTCAGCATTGTTGACTTAATCTCTGCAGCCGAAAACACAGAAAACATTATCAATGATTGAAATGTTTAGACAGTCTCCTTGCTGTTTTTTTCACGACACATTCATAATCGTTACATTTGCCGGTGCGCTGAGGCTAGCTTTATGCATGCGTTTGAGCGCTGATTAGGCTATGTATATATTAGATTAAAGGCTCATTATTATGATTTATGGCTTATTAATATAAATGTGCGATTAGTCGACTAATAGCTTAAATGAACGACTTGAAAAATCTTTAGTCGAGGGCAGCCCTAGTAAATACCAGTGTATAATTTTTCAAAATGTGGTAAATATTTACAATAATTGTATAACAACTGCTGTTATTTGATGTAATATAGTTTTGTAATTGTTTTGTAAATAAAATGTTTTCATGCCAACCAGATCACGTGAGTTCTTTACAAAGGGACATATAATTGCTTTCATAATAATGTGATGTTTGTATAGATTTAAGTAATGTTATTTATGTATTTTAATTTATATAATTAAAATGCAAGTAAGCGTTTTGGCTGGATATCAAATTTAAATGAAAAATGTATGAACACTATGTTAGATATATAAACGGGGCTGGGCCGTTTCTGGCGCGCTGTGCGCATTTGCGACGGCCCGATACCGGCTTGGTTCCGGCAGCTTTGGCATGGTAACGGTTGCCGCGTCTGGCCCGATTGACTCGGGCCGGAATCGGGCAGTGAGTACACCAGGCATCTGGTCCGAGTGCAGCAGAAGGAAGCGGGCCGAGTGGTTAGTCTCCAGCAGGCGAGAATCTAACCAGAACTGGCCCGATTGTATTTTGCTATCTGGGAGGGTTTACTGGGATTTTTAAAGTCACTATACAATTCCAGAACAATAATTTATCTATTTTTTTTATTTATTAGTTTACCGACTTAATGCAATCACTCTACCGGTGTGAAAATGCCATAGTTCTGAAACTGGGACTTAACTCTTTTTGGTTTAGTTCACTTTCACAAGCCAATATTTTAAAGCGTACCAAAATGTGTTTATTCAAGTCACATGCATTTACAACTGTTCTCTTATTAGTCAGTTTCCTCTGTCATCCATTAAAATGACTGACAAGTTCGCTCCACAAGCTTATTGCGCCTTAATCTGTGACCGTCAAGACACACGCAAACACTATAGGGATGTAGCCGTCATTCCCGTTGATGAATTATACCACGAAGTTGCACACAGTCGCAAAGCATGCACAAGTACTTAAAATTAAAAGCAGCCTCTGACCACGAATGTCATTGCCTTTCACTTTTATTTTTCCAAACTTTTTGAAAGATCACCTAATGAAAGGTTTGATTATTGTGTTTGTGAGAGGAACTGTAAGCAAGCAGAATACGGATGTTCTGCCGTTAAAAACTAAAATTAGAATTGATTCTTAAATTCTCTAAATCATTCTAGAACTCCTTTTTCTGGGAGGGGCTTTAAACACAAAGTTTACAACTCTCTATATAGACAAATCTGAAATGTTAAAATTTAAAGCTTACCCTCATCGACCTCTCTTCCTCTCTTGACTCCTTTTTTTGTTTTTCTCTGTGAAACAGAAGTTGATGTGGGACTGTCACCTGTAAGTAATTAAAAACAATCAAATATTACTGCTTGGTTGTCTTGAAAAGTCATACGAACATACTTTTGATTAAAAGAGCTATATTTTTTTAAACAAGAACTGCATATATCAGCGTAATCACTAAAAGTACACACTCCTCACTTGTGTTCACATAAAAGCAGTGAGTTAACTGCTGGTGTACTTTGTGACTATGGTCACCTAAATAAGTGTTAATGTTTAGCCGTTTAAGATTATTCCGCCAAATAAATTAATGGTTTTCTCTTAAAAATGACCCCAGTTTTTTAAGTTACTACTTAAAATATAAAGATGTAAGACTACACAATACAATTGCATTTAAAATAAACCAGAGCGCATACATACCACATACTGAAGGATGAAGCATGTTAAGGTTCTTCCCTCTCAAGGTCTCAGTGCCTTGCTCCATTTCAAACAGATATAGGATAATTGTAAAAAAGTGTTTTGTATTTCACCAGATTCTATAGTGTAAACATATACAAGCCAGATACACAAAAAAAAACAACAACAAAAAAATATTCGAATCCCAAATTTGAAAATTGAATACCAACCTACCACACGAATAATCGAATATTCTGGTCCAGCCCTAGTAATTAGTTACTTTTAAAGAAACTTTCGCAACACTGCATGCACAGAAAGCTGCCTCTCAAAATTTAATAGAGCATGATACTAAAACGAGATCCTTCTGCATCTTTTTGCACTTGAATGGACAAATACTAACCCTTAACCTTTAGACCTACAATATGGGTGCACTAATGTGAGATAAAGGATTGGTTCACATTCAAATTAAAATTGTTTCATTATTTCCTCTCCCTCAAGCCATCCGAGGTGTATATGACTTTCTTCTTAAATAATTTAAAAATATTATAAAAAATATGGCTCTTCTAACCTTTGTAGTGGCATTGAACAGTTACCACCAGTTTGAAGATCAAAAAAATGCATCCATCCATCATAAACGTCCCCCACACAGCTTTGGAGGGGTTAATAAAGGCAGTATGAAGACAATCCATGTTTTAAGAAAAACATCCATATTAAAAACGTTATAAAGTCAAATATCGAGCTTTCACTAGACTGCCTTACATATTTAACTTACAGATAATTGTAACACCTTGTGCAGTTTAAAAAGCTTGAACTACGTCCAACATCATATGTTGCATCATTTATGCTTCATCTTGAAGTTAAATATGTAAGGCAGTCATGCGGAAGCTCGATATTTAGTCTTAAATATGGATGTTTTTCTTACAAAAACCCACGGATTGTCTTCAGAAGGTGTTTATTAACCCATTTAATCCCAAATTTTTCCCAGAGATGACATATGAATTTGTATGGTATTTGTAAGGATATTAAACAATCAATGTCAATTATGTAAAAAAAAATATTGAAAAGTCCAAGAAAAAGTGGGTTTTAAGTCCGGTCACAAAAGTGACCGGTGTTAGAACACAGGGAGTCTAGGTCTATGGTGTCAATGCATTTACAAAATGACAAACCTCAAGCAATTAGTTAAAATATTGGGTTAAATAGATGAAATTAGTGTTTTATTCCATTAACATTCCAAGTAAACATTGGCTCAGTTTCAAAAAGGCCAGATAGTCAGACAAACAAACACACAGACAGTCAGACAGATAGTCAGACAGACAGACAGATAAACAGTCAGATAGACAGATAGTCAGACAAACAAACACACAGACAGTCAGACAGATAGTCAGACAGACAAACAGTCAGAGAGACAGACAATCAGACAGATAGTCAGACAAACAAACAGTCAGATAGACAGATAGTCAGACAAACAAACAGACAGATAGACAGATAGTCAGACAAACAAACAGACAGATAGACAGATAGTCAGACAAACAAACAGATAGACAGATAGTCAGACAAACAAACAGTCAGATAGACAGATAGTCAGACAAACAAACAGACAGATAGACAGATAGTCAGACAAACAAACAGACAGATAGACAGATAGTCAGACAAACAAACAGATAGACAGATAGTCAGACAAACAAACAGTCAGATAGACAGATAGTCAGACAAACAAACAGACAGATAGACAGATAGTCAGACAAACAAACAGACAGATAGACAGATAGTCAGACAAACAAACAGATAGACAGATAGTCAGACAAACAAACAGACAGATAGACAGATAGTCAAACAAACAGTCAGATAGACAGACAGAGAAACAAACACACAGACAGTCAGACAGATAGTCAGACAAACAGACAGATTGTCAGACACACACAGACAGTCAGACAGACAGTCAAACAAACAAACACAGACAGAGTCAGACAAACAAACAAACACACAAACAGTCAGATAGACAGATAGTCAAACAGACAGACAGATTGTCAGACAAACAAACACACAGTCAGACAGACAGTCAGACAAAAACACACAGACAGTCAGACAGATAGTCAGACAAACAAAGTCAGATAGACAGTCAGACAAACAAACAGACAGACAAATAGTCAGACAGATAGTCAAACAGACAGACAGACAGTCAGACAGACAGACAAGATAGTCACAGATAGTCAGATAGACAGACAAACAAACAGTCAGATAGACAGATAGTCAAACAAACAGACAAGATAGTCAGACAGATAGTCAGACAGACAGACAAACAGACAGATAGTCAGTCAGTCAGATAGACAGACAAACAAACAGTCAGATAGACAGATAGTCAGACAAACAGACAGATAGTCAAACAGACAGACAGATTGTCAGACAGACAGTCAGACAAAAACACACAGACAGTCAGACAGATAGTCAGACAAACAAAGTCAGATAGACAGTCAGACAAACAAACAGACAGACAAATAGTCAGACAGATAGTCAAACAAACAGACAGACAGACAGACAGTCAGACAAACAGACAAGATAGTCAGACAGACAGACAGACAAACAAACAGACAGATAGTCAGTCAGTCAGTCAGTCAGATAGACAGACAAACAAACAGTCAGATAGACAGATAGTCAAACAAACAGACAAGATAGTCAGACAGATAGTCAGACAGACAGACAAACAGACAGATAGTCAGTCAGTCAGATAGACAGACAAACAAACAGTCAGATAGACAGATTGTCAGACAAACAAACACACAGTCAGACAGACAGTCAGACAAAAACACACAGACAGTCAGACAGATAGTCAGACAAAGTCAGATAGACAGTCAGACAAACAAACAGACAGACAAATAGTCAGACAGATAGTCAAACAAACAGACAGACAGACAGACAGACAGTCAGTCAGACAAACAGACAAGATAGTCAGACAGATAGTCAAACAAACAGACAGACAGACAGACAGACAGACAGTCAGACAAACAGACAAGATAGTCAGACAGATAGTCAGACAGACAGACAGACAAACAAACAGACAGATAGTCAGTCAGTCAGTCAGATAGACAGACAAACAAACAGTCAGATAGACAGATTGTCAGACAAACAAACACACAGTCAGACAGACAGTCAGACAAAAACACACAGACAGTCAGACAGATAGTCAGACAAAGTCAGATAGACAGTCAGACAAACAGACAGACAAATAGTCAGACAGATAGTCAAACAGACAGACAGACAGACAGACAGTCAGACAGACAAGATAGTCACAGATAGTCAGATAGACAGACAAACAAACAGTCAGATAGACAGATAGTCAAACAAACAGACAAGATAGTCAGACAGATAGTCAGACAGACAGACAAACAGACAGATAGTCAGTCAGTCAGATACAGACAAACAAACAGTCAGATAGACAGATAGTCAGACAAACAGACAGATAGTCAAACAGACAGACAGACAGTCAGACAAAAACACACAGACAGTCAGACAGATAGTCAGACAAACAAACAGACAGACAAATAGACAGATAGTCAAACAAACAGACAGACAGACAGACAGTCAGTCAGACAAACAGACAAGATAGTCAGACAGACAGACAAACAAACAGACAGATAGACAGATAGTCAAACAGACAAACAGACAGATAGACAGATAGTCAAACAAACAGTCAGATAGACAGACAGAGAAACAAACACACAGACAGTCAGACAGATAGTCAAACAAACAGACAAACAGACAGATTGTCAGACACACACAGACAGTCAGACAGACAGTCAAACAAACAAACACAGACAGAGTCAGACAAACAAACAAACACACAAACAGTCAGATAGACAGATAGTCAAACAGACAGACAGATTGTCAGACAAACAAACACACAGTCAGACAGACAGTCAGACAAAAACACACAGACAGTCAGACAGATAGTCAGACAAACAAAGTCAGATAGACAGTCAGACAAACAAACAGACAGACAAATAGACAGATAGTCAAACAAACAGACAGACAGACAGTCAGTCAGACAAACAGACAAGATAGTCAGATAGACAGACAAACAAACAGTCAGATAGACAGATAGTCAAACAGACAAGATAGTCAGACAGATAGTGAATATGGTATATGAGAATAACATATAGGGGTAGGGATGGGAATTGATAAGAATTTAACGATTCCGATTCCATTATCGATGTTGCTTATCGATCCGATTCCTTAACGATTCTCTTATCGATTCTCATTGGGTGAGGTAATAAGTACAAATTTGTTTGTTTGTATTAACTCGCTTTAATATCTGATCAGAAGACACAGAACAGAGTATACGCACATTATGTGTAGCAACCTCAGAACAAACCTAAAATTAGGTGAGCTACTTCTTCAAGTAAATTCCAGGGACATATAGCCTTGTTTCTCAACCAGTATTCACATTCACAGTATATCACATTCATTGGTCCAGACAAAAATAAATAAATAAATAAAACTGACAATGGAGATTATCCGTATAGTAAAAGTTTACACAATGAAATAGCGCTCACATTAACATTAACACATTACCTTCGGCATTAATAACAGATGGCGTCCTGTTAGCTCCGCTGGTGCTTAACTCGCTGGTGGTGTCGTTGTGTAGTAGTGTATCAAACACGCGACAGTCCTGCAAATGAATTGCATGCTGTGTGGCCAAATGTTTCTGCATATTGGAGGTAGTTCCCCCCTTTGACGAAATGGAACTTTTACAAGTGTTGCAAGTGACTGTATTGTCGTCTTTTCGCGTAAAATGTAACCAAACTTTAGATCGCTTCTGCCTCGAAATTCATTTGCAGGACTGTCGCGTGTTTGATACACTACTACACAACGACACCACCAGCGAGTTAAGCACCAGCGGAGCTAACAGGACGCAGCGTGTGTGTGACGTCATGACACGTTAGCAACGAGAGGAACCGATAAGCGGAATTGTTAAGCCGGCATGCTAACGGTTCAAAGGAATCGATTCACTTGGCACCGGTTCTTAAGAAGAACCGGTTCTCGATTCCCATCCCTATATAGGGGACATAGACTCCCTGTGTTATACCACCGGTCACAATTGCGTCTTCATTTATCTGCAGTCTGAAAACTGAATAAACCATGTATTAATATAATTTTAATATTTATGTATAGATAACCCTTTCATGATGATGTGTGCAAAAAATGTATGAGCTATTCAAAAATTTACTTTGAAAACTTAACTGTCATTTCTGAGCTTTAACGTCATCATTGTGTTAAGATGGCAGTACCAGGAAATAAATGTGTGTGGTCACATGACGAAACTACAAAATAATGTTAGACCTGCCCAGAACTCAAGCAGACATCTTAAATTTAGTATAGATTAGTATAGATCTACATCTGCTATACTGAAGCTGCCTAACAGTCATAAATTGTGATCTAGCAGCAATAATTCAGATTAACAACTTATTACGAAGATTCATACTGGTTTAATCAAATCACAATTGTTCTGTAATGTTCTATAACATATAATGGTCATTACAGATCTGGACATCTTTGGAATCTTATAAGTTTGTGTTGTATCATTTGAAATTTGTTTCCTTAATTAAATTTGTTACTAACAAGTACATTTGTAAATACACATACCTGTGTTGACTTTCCTTCCATCATTACCTAGACAACAAAGATTGAAAAATTATATATTAGTTTAAATTAAATAATTCCAGTCACAGGCTATACAGTAATACTAGACAGTAATGTTTTAGTATTTATTTATATGACAATAAAACCTCAGTATACACTAATATACTACATTAAAAATTACAAACATATTTATTCTGTAAAATTGAAAGTGTATAATATGCTCATAGTGAAGTTGTTACACAGATCCAAAGGCTTTTCTCTGACTTGTATTTGTTATTGCAGTTCAGTCGTCAGTAATTATGTATTTGTTCTTAACTTACTCCAGCTCATCTGTATGGAAAGTACAGCGCGCTGATCTCCCCCTCCCCCACTCTCCCCTGCCCTCCCATCCCCCACACACTCACTCAAGAGGCCTGAGCTCATTAACAGTACCTGCACTCATTAACAGTACTTAATTAACAGAAAAATAAAAAAGTCAGAGACCACAACATCTTAAACATTTGTAAGAGTATATATAATTATATAAATGTATGCGCAAATGTTCGGCGCTCCCCACCAGCACTCTCTCTAATAACCCTTCGCCCCCCCCACTCCTTAACATCAAAGTTACAAAAACAGAGAATACTACAGATATTAAAGATCATAAAACCTCACCCGCTCTGTAAAGGCTGCGCATCGATTATGATGAGCTCGTAGTCGCTCCAGTCTTCTCTTGAACCGCTCCAGGCCGCTGCCACTCTCCTCCGTCATCTTAACAAGAGTGCAGGTCGAGTGCAGGTCGAGGGCAGGGGGCGGGGCGATCAATTAACACGTTTGGGATTGAAGGGCAGCTCAGAGTTTGTGTTTAAAGGTAGCTCAGTGTCTCGCATTATTCACTAATACTACATTTAATATGAACAATTAAACAGTTCATGTTTAAATTGCCGTTTATTACTACAGTTCTCTGTAAATTAATTAACATACTACAATTCCTCTGTTAAAAGAAAAATGTAACAATGCACATACATTTTAAAACAGTACTTTTAGAAAAGTTCCATTGTATTATTACTAGTGCTGTGTTTAAATTTCAAATTGAATAAAAATTCAAAAGTATATGCAGCAGGGCTTACTGAGTTACTAGTTTGTAGGCTCATATAAAGCCAGCTAAATTAACACAAAGTAATATGGATGTACACTAAACCGTTACAGCTACTGTGAAGGCACAGAGACTCCAAAAAGTCCAACTACAGGTCATGTGAGTGACCAAAATATGGAATTGGACCCAAAGCTTTTATTATACATGGTGGCCTTAAACAGATCTTTCAGTGTGAGACTATGATACTATAACAACAACAAACCATGATCTTTTTTGATCTTATTTTCCTAATATTTTTTATCAATCCAACTACATCAGAATTAAAATGTCATCATGGACCATTTATTTAGGCACAATGTCTAACCTTAACCCTAATCGTAACCCTAACCCTAACCCTAACCCTAACTGAATACTAACCCTAAACTAACCTAACTTTAACTGAATAATAACCCTAAACTAACCTAACTTTAACTAAATACTAACCCTAAACTAACCTAACTTTAACTGAATAATAACCCTAAACTAACCTAACTTTAACTAAATACTAACCCTAAACTAACCTAACTTTAACTAAATACTAACCCTAAACTAACCTAACTTTAACCGAATACTAACCCTAAACTAACCTAACTTTAACTAAATACTAACCCTAAACTAACCTAACTTTAACTAAATACTAACCCTAAACTAACCTAACTTTAACCGAATACTAACCCTAAACTAACCTAACTTTAACTAAATACTAACCCTAAACTAACCTAACTTTAACCGAATACTAACCCTAAACTAACCTAACTTTAACCAAATACCAACCTAAATATGTACTCACACTAGACACGGTTGGCACGCTATGGAGAGATCACACTCGTCCAATTTAGTTTTTTTCAATTGCTAACAAGCGTTTAGCAATACTTAAAGTACTTTTTCTAAACTCTTAACGCAGCAACACACCTACATCACACAATTAGCCAAATAGTTAATTTTCTGCCCAAAACCATATTTTGTTAAAAAAACACAAACTCTACATTTCAAAATGCTAAAAACCTTTTTCAGCACATACTAACTCTATCAAAACACAGCAAACCTGATTCAAAATCGAGTCGTTCTGTCAAAACATAATCATTGCGATTTGATTGACTATATGTTCATTGTTATATGTTCAAAACTGCATTAATTGTCATGTTTCAGTTCTACCTGCAGAAAATATGAAACCCATAGTTTTTAAAATTCAGTTTCCTTTTACTGCAGTAAAAGTATAATGCATGAAAGCCATTCTACATGTTTGGTTGAGTGTTGAATGTGTGCATTCTTGGCAGCAGAAGTGAGTCATTATTTTATTGAACGTACAGTAGAAAAAGAGAAGAAAGTAACAGAATTGCTCAGGGCAGACACTGGTCAGATGAGTCCCCTATGCAGGACTTCAGTGTCCCCCTTGGTTGAAATCTCATTCTGGGGGTGGGTGTGTGGTGTTGATGTTGCCCATAGAGGTTGGGATGGTGTCCCCTTGATAGCTAGTGCCCTACACAGACCACATATTCTGCATAATGGAATCGTTGTAGTAAAATTGTTGTAGTATGTAGCTTTTTCTGAAATGAAAACATGAAATTGCTGCCATTGATCAACAACAAATCCAACATACATGGTCTTTGGTTATTATGGAAGCTTTTTTTCCTCCACAGAATAAAAAAGCATAAAAGGTTATTGTGACTTTTATCAAAAATATTTTTTATTTTGCAATTGTGAGTTTTCATCTCACAGTTCTGACTTTTTTTCTCCGAATTGTGAGATATAAACTAGGAATTGAGAGGAAAAAAGTCAGAATTGTAGTGAGATAAAAAGTCACAATTTTTTTTTTTTTTCATTTTCTATGCATGGCAGAAATAAGCTTCTACATGTGTAAGGGGGAAAACCATAGAGAAAACCATTTTTTACCCCAGTACTGCTGTTGTTGCAAAAGTATAGGTTTTATCTTATATTTAAAGATTGGAACATTAGGTCTTCATATCTAACTTGCTGTGTTTAAGCATTTGCAAATAAGATGAGAAAGATCCATGATTTGGTATGGGGTAAGCTTATATGAAAAGAAAATGTAAGCATTTTAGAAAAGTGTTAATTGACTGCATTTTGTGTGAAAACGACATGAATTGTGTTAATAGTATGGTCACAACAGACGGATGTTCTGCTAAATGTGTTTAGAGTTTTGAAAATGTGACTACAGATTGGACAAAAGTATGTTAGACATTGAAAAAAATTGTAAACAGACTTTGGAGATCAAACATGCTCAGATACGGTTCAGATAACCTAGTGTGAGTACACCCGTAGAAACAATGAACAACTCAGGACATCAGTGGTTTTCCATATCAACAGAAAAATATCCTGGGATAACCTTCACTCCAGTTCAAGAGAGAATATATTGTTGTGACTTATGAATTTGCACATGATTTGTCTTAAAGCATATTAAAAACATCACATATACATATAAACAACATAAAAAAAACTTGATTTTCACCACAGGGGGACTTTAAGAGTGAAATCAGGGATGTTGCTCCATGTCTATATCCTGATCAGCTAGCTTTTGCAGTGCTGTGCTAACTCAGAGGCTTGAGGAGGGATGTAAACATTCACCAGCTACGGGTGGACCTGAGCCCAATCAGTCAGTTGTCTCACAAGGTAGCCTAATGAGTGAAGTCTGTGGCAATCATCAAGAAAAGTCAGTTTTGTAAATCTTAGTGCTGTAATGCATTTAGCAGTCAGACTGCAAACAGCCCTGTGCCTCCCCTCCCGCACACACGCATTACACAGAGGGGCACAGAAGTTTAGCTAGGTGTGTTAAACTAAAATGAAACAGCAATTTACTAAAATTTGTGTCAAAAAGACATTGTTGGACTATAACTAAATAATTGCAGTGTTCAACTCTAAGCCCCGTCGTCTCCTGTTATAATCATTGAAAGTAAACCAAACTAGATTTTGTTTATTTCATATGGTTTCATGTAGTAACTGAGCCATACTATGACCAACCATTGATTTTACATACTGTCCACTAATGTACTCTCACTAGTGATTTCAACAACATGCTAATGCTGTTCTTATTATTGTGTTCTTAATGCTGTTTATGATGACATACATGCTTATGTTCTGCTTAAACAGTGCTGTATTCAAGCAAGTGTAGTTGTGTTGGCCTATTTCATAACAGATGCATTTTAGGCTAGGCCTACTTGATTATCTTTATGTCCACCTACATTGTGATTCCTAGCTATGCTAGTGGACCAGCAAGATCATGGAGAACTCTAGCAGTGAATACAAAGGCTTGCAGTTAATGAAGACGGCTTCAGCAGGAGGGTGGAAAAGCCTGTTTGAGTGTGTGAGGGTGCTCAGTAAATTTTCTTAATTAAATGTAGGGTTGCCAACCGTTCCGTACAATACGGAATCGTCCCGTATTTAAGAGTTCAAAGCAGCATTATTAACGCAGTTTGTCCTGTATCAAGCTACATGGCAATTAGAGAGTCGATTATACATTTACAGTTTATAATGTGCGGCTAGGGCGTGTACTGTAACTAAATCATAGACAGAGTTTGTGTACGTGTGTGGGGCTGGTTTGTGAACCACTGGTTTAGCGAAGTCCGCTCACGTGACAGTGACGGATCTTTCCCACTGGTTGTTGCTACGTTACCTGGATGACCTGAAACATCCAGGCGGGATGCTAGATGACAGCGGCGGGAGGTTTATCTTGCAGTGAGTAACGTTATTATTATGAATCATGATGGCAAATTGTCCACATTGTAGAAGAAAAAAAACGTTAACAAAAACATAAAACAGAATGGGAGACGGAGAACCCATTGCTTGGTGAAGTCAGGGGAAATATGCATATGGAAAATTGCAAGTTATGTCGGAGAGATTTCTTTGTAAGCCATGGTGTAGTTTGTGACGTTAACACGACAGAACGACCAACAGCAAAAGACCGACTTTCAAAATAAAAATACCATTTTCTTAAATGTACATAATCTATTTCTCATAATTTTTGCCTTCACAATTATGTGGTAAAATTTGTGCAGACAGGGGTTTGTGTGTAATGTAATTTGTGTGACATTTTAAAATTACATTAGAATTTGTTTTAGAATTATTCATAAATAGATCAAGTAAAATCAATATGCTAATATCTAATATTAACATTTAACATTTATTAAAGGAAAAAAGTTATTTTGTCAAATACTACAGTATATTTTGAGTGTCCCTGTCATGTTCCCTGTATATCCTCTGTTTGTGCACCTCATGTTTCTCTGCTGCTCCCCTTGTTTGTTGCCATGGACACTCATTGGACCACTCCCCCTTGTTAACTCCTCATCTTGTTTGTGCCTGTGTGTAAATAGTCCCTGTGTTTCACTTATGTGCTGCTGAGTATTGTTTAGCCATTGTTTATCGTAGTCTTCGTGTTCTTTGCTCCTTGCCTGTGTTTTGACCCTGGACTTGTTTCTTTGTTTTATGATCATTTGCTGCCCATCCTGACCCTTGCCTGTGTTTTTGGATTACCCTTTGCTTTGCCTTCTTGTACCTGTTTGCCGGTGTTCGACCTTCCTGCCTGTTTGACTACGCTCTTCTGTGAATAAAGCTCGCATTTGGATCTTATACTTATACTGTCCCTTATACTGTCCCTTATTTTTACTTAAAAGTACCAAGATTGTCCCGTATTGTTCTTTGCTGCAGTTGGCAACCCTAATTAAATGGCAAAAGGCAGATGGGCATGCATAGCCTAATGTCCAGCAGTTTTACCCTATTAAAAGTTACTGGACAAAAGTTATTAAAGATAGGACCAACAAACAATAAAAGCAGAAAAACTGGGGAGCTCCAAGCCAAGGTACCCATCAATAACATGTTTGTCAAATTAGCTAGTTATAGAGCTTGTTTAAATAAGGAGCAGATGAGGCAATGGAAAAGCATATGGAATTATTTACAAACACACATATACATATATATATATATATATATATATATATATATATATATATATGGAATAATATACAATATGGAATTATATACAAACCTTAATGTGAAATGTATTATAATAATCTTGTTTGACAAATTAGTCTGTTTAAATTCTGAGTTGTTAAAAATCTGTAATCCTTGTTAATAAATGATACCTTTATAAAAAAAAAGTACTATGGATTTACTGTCATAATATTGTAATTACCATGATTTTCCATCAGTAATATCCATGGTAACTTGGTTTTAAAAGTAGTAACCATAAAATATGATCTAAATAATATATATGGTTAACTTTTGTAGTTAATATGTTGTTTATATTTAATACATTTTAAAGAACATTCAAAGTAAAATTAGTAAAAAATTAAAATTAGTAAATATTTTTTGCAGAATATTACAATATCACAGTGAAGTTGACCTTTGACCCTTTGACAGCACCTAATAACTGTACTCTATTAAATTCTACTCAGTTTATCTTTGCATCTATGTGAACATTTGTGTCCAGTGTGCAGATATTCCTAAGCCGTTTCTGAGATATGGCGCTCACAAGTTTTAATTATAGCCAAGGTCAAGTTTTGTGAAGTAACAATGACCTTGACCTTTGATCTCCAAATTCTGTTAAGTTCATTCTTGATCCAAATTGAACATTTGTGACAAATTTGAAGAAATTCCCTACAGGCGTTCCTGAGATATTGCATCGTCTATATATGGGCGCAGTGAATGTGAAAAAACGATAGGGGGCGATAGAGAGCAAAACGTGTGTGCATGCAGGGGTCACACACACACATTTTTTCTCAGTTTACCATCAATCTGAGGACATCTCTGAAACATTGAGAGAAGCCTTTATAACACCAATGGAGGCCATTACAGTGAAAAAAAAGTGAGGACCGGCCTAAATGTCCTCACTTTGCAAAAAGGTCCTCACTCCAAAGGTTAAAAACCCACACTGGTCCTCACAAAGATAGCCATGCAAACACACACACACACACACACACACTCACACACACACTCACACACACACACACACACACACTCACACACACACTCACACACACACTCACACACACACTCACACACACACACACACACACACTCACACACACACTCACACACACACACACACACTCACACACACACTCACACACACACTCACACACACACACACACACACACTCACACACACACTCACACACACACTCACACACACACTCACACACACACACACACACACACTCACACACACACTCACACACACACACACACACACACACACACTCACACACACACTCACACACACACACACACACACACTCACACACACACTCACACACACACTCACACACACACACACACACACACTCACACACACACTCACACACACACTCACACACACACTCACACACACACACACACACACACTCACACACACACACACACACACACACACACTCACACACACACTCACACACACACACACACACACTCGCTCACACACACACACACTCACACACACACACTCACACACACACTCACACACACACACACACCCACACACACACACACACACACTCACACACACACACACACTCACACACACACTCACACACACACACTCACACTCACACACACACACACACACACACACACACTCACACACACACACACACACTCACACACACACACACACACACTCACACACACACACACACACACACACACACACACACACACACTCACACACTCACACACACACACACACACTCACACTCACACACACACACACACTCACACACACACTCACACACACACACACACACACACTCACACACACACACACACACTCACACACACACACACACACACACTCACACTCACACACACACACACACACACACACACTCACACACACACACACACACTCACACACACACTCACACACACACTCACATGCAGTCTCTCAATCACACACACACACACACACACACACACACACTCACACACACACACACACACACACACACACTCACACACTCACACACACACACACACTCACACACACACACACACAGACACAGACACACACACACACACAGACACAGACACAGACACAGACACACACACACACACACACACTCACACACACACACAGACACACACACACACACACACACACACACACACACAGACACACACACACACACACACACACACACACACACACACAGACACAGACACACACACACACACAGACACAGACACAGACACAGACACACACACACACACTCACACACACACACACACACACACACACACACACACACACACACACACATGTTTGTTTTTGTGAATTGTGGGGACTTTCCATAGACTTCAATGCATTTTACACTGAACAAACTGTACATTCTATCCCCCTACCCTGCCCCTACCCCTAAACCTAACCCTCACAGGAAACTGTGCAAACTTTTACTTTTTCACAAAAACTCATTCTATATGATTTATAAACCCATTTACATTGTGGGGACCGCTGGCTGGTGTTGATTGAGCGTAAGTGAGTACACCCCTTTGAAAAGTAACATCTCAATGAACACAAAAACAATTTCCAAAATGTTTAATATAACATCTGTTTAACTTAAAACATGAAAGTAAGGTTATTAAAATAACTTAGATTACACATTTTTCAGTTTTACTCAAATTAGGGTGATGCAAAAATGATTACACCCCACAAGAAAAACTACTACATCTAGTACTTTGAATGGCCTCCATGATTTTTTAATAAATAATTAGACTCACCTTGTTAAATTAGACATTTGAAGACTAAGATTTAGCTTTGCTCCAGAGACTTTCAGTGGGGTGTACTCATTTTTGCTTCACCCTAATTTGAGTAGAACTGAAAATTTTGTTCTTTAAGTTATATTATTAACATTACTTTCATGTTTTAAGTTAAACAGATGTTATATTAAACATTTTGGAAATTGTTTTTGTGTTCATTGAGATGTTACTTTTCAAAGGGGGTGTACTCACTTACGCTGAGCACTATACAGCATTTAGTTTCTTTTTGCTGTTTTATGATATTGTTTATTTCAAATTTTAAACTATTGAATTTACAAAACGATTATAATCAGTTTATCTGTGACAAACCCTGTTTCAGTGTCAGTGACGGAGGGAGATTCAGTCACTCTCGAATCTGGTCTTACTGAAATGAAGGATGATGGTGTGATTCAGTGGAGGTTTGGAGACACTTTAATAGCAGAAATCAATAAACAGAACGACAGATTCACTGTATATGATGATGATCTTGATGGGAGATTCAGAGACAGACTGAAGCTGGACAATCAAACTGGATCTCTGATCATCACAAACATCACAATGAAACATGCTGGAGATTATGAACTATGGACCAACACTTTCATCAGGACTACTTCTTATATTCATCTCATTGTCTACGGTGAGTTAAATATCAGTTTCACGTGTTTTATTTATTACAGCTAGATCTAAAGAAGTATCTTATCATGACTAATGAGTTCAAATGACTAATTCTCTCACTTTCACATGAACAGCAGGTTTATATTGAACTTTCTATTCAATAGTTTTAAATGCTCTACTTTTGATCATCTTGGTTCCTCTGGATGTTTCTTGAATCTCTTCATTCATCCTCATTTCTCTTTATTCTCTCATGTTTTCAGCTCGTCTGCCTGTTCCTGTCATCAGCAGTAACTCTTCTCAATGTTCTTCATCATCATCATCATCATCATCATGTTCATTGGTGTGTTCAGTGGTGAATGTGGGTCATGTGACTCTCTCCTGGTACAAAGGAAGCAGTTCATTGTCCAGCATCAGTGTGTCTGATCTCAGCATCAGTCTCTCTCTACCTCTGGAGGTGGAATATCAGGATAAAAACACCTACAGCTGTGTGCTGAACAATCCCATCAGCCACCAGACTCAACATCTGAACATCACTCAACTCTGTCACACATGTTCAGGTACGGCAGCGCTGATGATATTAGCGTTTATTGACTGAGCTGATCTCACTTTGATGTTTTTATTCCTCAGTCCACTGTTGTGGTCCTACTGAAGCTGTGATCCGATTGGTCCTCTCTGCTCTGGTGGGCGTGGCTACTGTCATTCTTGTGGTTTATCACATCAGATCCAGAAGAGCTGAAGGAGATCAAGCACATATTCACACATCAGGTACATGATTGATGATGACTGATTCAGCATATATTAATATTGGTGAGATTGATTCATTTATGGCTTTACATGTTCATCTTTTTCAGGAAGTGCTTAAATCTGAAGCAGAACGCTGAACTTTAAAGATTCTTCAAGTGTGTTTTTGTCATAATAAATACTGATGATTATTTGAGCTTCTCTTTCAGTGTCAGATTTGTAAAACTTATTTGTAAGGCTTTATTGTTCATATTTCTCTCAGAGACACACAGATCTCACTTTACTACTACTGCTGTATATTTGTCATGTGTATTTACACTGTTGTTGAGGATCAAATTAAAATAGCATCTTTTTAATGTGTCTGACGGAGTTGACACAAATTCAGTTCTGAAGTGAATAAATGTACATTTTTAGAAGAAAACATTTGCAGAAAAACCTGTTCCCTTACATGTTCATTAGCTGAGACCTTTGTCTACAAATATATCAGTTTATAATAATGTGTTATTCAATAATAAAAACTAACATCTCAAACATGTTTGGTCTCTTCTCTCAAGAATCAGTGAGATATCTATATCTATATCTATACGTCATAAGACTGTGCCGCTCCTGCCTCTGTTGTGATTTGACTGAACAAAAGTTTGTAATTTTAGGTATTTTAAAGTATTTAAAGCGCACATATTATGCAAAATCCACTTATACAAGGTGTTTGGACATAATGTGTGTGAACACAATCACCCTACAATGATAAAAATCCACCCGTTCCTTTTTTTAATCCCCATTAAACCAAAGCAGTGTCATTAGACAAGCCGTTTTAATCCTCTGATCAATGTGACGTCACTTTAACCACAGGCCCCGCCCATGGCCCCTGATTGACAGACCTGTGTTACCATAGTTTCCACCCTCAGCGAGCTGTCCGCCATTTTCTCCGCGCTCCAGCAGCTGTAGACAACAATGTCTGGTGAGAAACTGAGATGTTTTGTTGTGGGATGTAAGAGTGAACATAACAGTCTTCATTTACTGACATCTTTATTTTTGAAGGGAATGCGCCACAGATCTACATACACATACGATTTCTGTAAGGTTGTGTGTGTGTGTGTGTGTGTGAATATTTCAGATAAGTGCACTCAGAAAACGATCCATTAGAAGTTTAAACTGATATAGCTTTAAAACGCGTGGAAATAATAAACTTTAATGATGAAAGAAGAACTATGCTATCCATGAGAGTGTGCGCGATATAGATGATAATCAAAACCAAGCTGATGTCTTGTTAGTATTTGGCAGAGAATCCGATTGAACTGTGATCGTAGAGAGGGGGCGGGGCACAGCAGCTCATTTGCATTTAAAGGCACATGTGTGAGTGTGTGTGTGTTGGGTGGAATAATTCACTGAGAGCAGGTGGATGGTCACTCAGAGTTACTTTACTGGGCCTGGGACAAGACAAAACTGGGAAAAACAGCACCAAAAGGCTGATCAGCATACAGTGCATCGATGTCGCATGAAAAGTCAGCAGGACGAGATATGCGGCTCTCCCGATTTCTACAAAGTGATCGTGAACATATAGTGGACAAAATTCTAAATAAAACATGCATTAAAGAAAATAAAATACAAAACACTGATACAGATAATTCACATTAATACAGTGAAAATATACACTCAAGTAACCTTCATTTTACATATTTTGTATAAATGAAATGAGGAGAGAAGAACGCAGCTCTAAAATGGCACAGTTACAAAGGAGAGCACGTGCGAATAGCTAACACTCAGCTGGGGCTAATATTTTAACACAGAACATGACAAAAACTGAATAAAACACATACCTGGGACAAACAGCACCAAAAGGCTGATCAGAATGCAGTGCATTGACATTGCATGAAAAGTCTTAAAGGGTTAGTTCACCCAAAAATGAAATTTCTGTCATTAATTACTCTCCCTCATGTCGTTCCACACCCGTAAGACCTTCGTTCATCTTCAGAACTCAAATTAAGATATTTTTGATGAAATCCGATGGCTCAGTGAGGCCTGCATAGCCAGCAATGACATTTCCTCTCTCAAGATCCATTAATGTACTAAACACATATTTAAATCAGTTCATGTGAGTACAGTGGTTCAATATTATTATATATATATTTTTTACTTATTTATTATTAAACAACTTTTCGCAAAACATGTACAAAGTGCAAAGGTACATAGTTATAATTATACATAAACATTTGTAATGTTACTGCATTTTTAATGCATGACAGAAAGAATAAAAGAGTATTAAAAAACAAATATTAATATATATATATTTTTTTAAATTCCAGTACACCACTAAAACATCTAAAACAATAAAACAACAACAACAAAGAAAAAAAAACAAACACAGAAACCACAACCTTGGATGGGATCAAAATATTCAAAAATGACAAAAAGTTAACCAGACAAAAAGGAATTAAAAAAAAAAAAAAAGTGTGCTCAAAAACTTTCTCCCCATGTCTCACTCAGCTCTTTTATTAAGGGTTTCCACTGTTCAACAAACAGACTCATTTTAAGTCGTAAGCTGTATGTTATTTTTTCCATTCCGTAGATTTCTCTCACGGTCCGTAAGCATTCCTCAAGTGTTGGTGGAACTTTCTGGAGCCATTTAATTGTAATGTTCTTTTTTGCGGCCACTAGGATTATTCGTAGGAAGTACCTTTTCTTCTCGCTTTTTATTTCATTTGGTTTAACTCCCAAAATAGCTATTAAGGGGTCTCTGGGCAAATTAACCTGAAAAATGTTATTAATGAAACACAATACATTTGTCCAGTAAGGAGCTATAATAGGACAGTCCCAAAAGATATGTGTATGCGTAGCTACTTGTTCTCCACATTCCCTCCAACAGTTGGGTCCTTCTTAACTCCAACGGCATTTCTCCCATTTCCACTTGTATAGCTGGAACCGATGATGTTTTAAAAGCTCCGCAACAGACTCGTAGTGCTTGAATCTGAATCACCTCCAGTCTCTTTATCAGAGATTTGGCTGCTGATCCAACCACTATACTGCCATAATCCAGCACCGATCTTATTAATGCCACATATATACTTTTAAGAGGTGCACGACTAGCTCCCCAATCTCTGCCTGCTAAACATCTCATCACATTTATTACCTTCTTACACTTTCCCTCCACTTTCTTAATATGCTCTGCAAATGTCAACCTAGCATCAAATGTCACTCCCAAACATCTGAATGCGCCTACCCTCTCTAGCTCTTTCCCATACATCCTTAACCTCTTATCCTCACGAATCCTTTTCCTGGTAAAAAAGACAGACTTTGTCTTTTCTACGGAAAACCTAAATCCCCGTTCAAATCCCCAATCTACCACCTTATCCATTTCCTCCTGTACCTTCCTAATAACATATTCCACATTCCTTCCTCTTTTCCACACCTTCCCATCGTCTGCAAACAAAGACCTTGTCAGTAAACCTCTTTTTTCAAGTTCATATAACAATCTATCTGTTATCATTTTTTCCATTCTTCTTCTTCCATGCCCGGGACCCGTAACACTTACACAAGTTGGACGTAAGAGCTATTGGCCTATAACTCATGGGATTAGTTGGATCCTTGACAAGTTTCCTGACTGGAATCACTACTGCTTCTTTCCATTCTCTTGGTAATTTTCCCTCCTTCGAAAATTGATGCGACTTACCAGGAGGACGAGAAATGAGGCTCTGCTGATGACATAGCTCCGCCCCGCAATATCATGTGCACAAACGCGAGCAACACAACAGCCAATGGAGACAGAGCGACACGCATCATAATCTGAAAACCACGCCCACCAGGGGGGGAAACGATCCAAACATTGACTTTATATAGCGTGAGGCTGCCTCCTTGTCATTTCTGGCTAATAACAAAAAATTGAACAATGTCTGCTATGTGACAAGATGTACAGCAAACAAGCTAAAAACCCAGAACTAAGTTTTTATAAGCTGTCGACCCCAAAAAACGAATGTTTAAGGACACAAAAGTGGATACAGGCAGTGAGACAGATCGCAACGGGTCACATTACTGCAAGAAATACACTGGAGGGGAACGTATTCGGCGATAGGTGAAATAATTCTTTGACATGGTTAAAAATAATGAATGGTTTGTTTTTGTTTGTTTGTTTAGCAAATGTTGTCACCGATTACGTTCCCCTCCAGTGTAGTTCTTATAATAATATGTCCCATTGCGATCAGTTTACTGTAAAAACGATTTCGGTCACTGGCAAGTATTGACTACAGAAACTGAGCTTTTGATACCCGAGTCAACTGAATCAAATGTTTAGTGAAATGAATCAGTGATTTGAATCGCCACACGCTGAGGGGACCTGCTGGGGTGCTTCTCAATTCTTATTTATGCATCCTCGTTTCCTTTCCTCGCATCTTAGCTCCACCCCTTCAGGAGGCAAGGGAAGGACGCAAGGGAAAGATGCGAGGACGGAGGAATTGAATCAAGTGAAATGATGTCCTCGCTCCCTTTAGCGTCACTTCAAAGCGTCATCAGCTGCACTCGAGGGATCTGCCCATATGTTGTTAAAAGTTTGATTATTTAAAAAATATATAATAATTATTAATAAAGCAAGATGTCCCATTGAAATATATGAGATATAAAGTTTATTTAAACTGTAAAAGTAAAGCATACATTTAAATTATTGTGACAGATATGAAGGGGGAGGAGAATTTCTTAACGAGACAATCGAGGAGGAGTAGATCGTGCAAGCCGCGCCCTTTGTTCAACGTTAGTTTATTTATTTATTTATATTAGGTTTATCGCATGTAGGCTATATTGTGTCTATGTATTTGAAACATTTGAATGGACTGATGAAGGGAGCTGTAAAGTATATTTGTTGAAGTACAATGCCGTTTTGACCATAATAATGTACCAAATCTAACTAGTATAAATATTACAGTAGTATAGAAAAATATTATACATACATTTATAGTTAAAATCGAACTCCTGACCTCCTGTACCCGTTCTGTGACGTCAAACAACTTCCCTGTGCAAAGGATCATGGGGGCCTGAAGTGTCCATCAGTTGTACCCTTCGAAATCCTTCATTCTGAAGGGCCCTTTGAAGTGGCCAGTTTTGAGCACTTTGGAATGACCCTTCAATATGGCGGCCATGATTGTTTTCACTCCGAAGTGCCCTTCGAGGAGCTGTGTCCCAAATCAGGGGCCGCGCACTTCGAAGTGCATGAAAGGGGTGGGGTTTTGGAGTGGAGGGTTGCCAGGCCTGCGCAACAAAACCACCCCAACAGTAGCGTAATCACAGCACAAGTGTAAAAGTACAATGAGCCGAGCGTGGTTACATGGCTAGCTGTGTGACAAGTTTTAGGACTTTATTGGGTTTTGACATGCTTCACTGCCGGCGACGACGGGACACTGGACCCAAATATGTATGGTTAAACTATGTAATGTTAGTTTTATATCGTTAGCAAGTTAACCTTGTTTGCTTTTAATGTTAAATGAAACGTTAACTGTGAAAATATATACATTCATATTTATACATTTACTCTGTTGGTGGATTCAAAATGGTCAATATTCATATTCATGCATTTCATTCATATTTATGTTCATCATTTATGGCTTATGATTTATCAATTTTACTCTTGATTTCAATTTTATATATTTACACCTTCATACCTTAATTCTCATCATATTTTCAAGTATTGACACTTTATTGTACCCTTATGGTTATTCTTATTTCATCTTTAAGAGTATGTATGCTTGTTGTATTGAACTGTTCTTCAAGTGTTCCAGTGTGACAGGTCACGTCGACACGTTTGTGGTTAGATATTGGACGTCTGCCAAGTACTGCAGAAGTGATGTTTTTCAGAATTAGTTGCTCATTTGAACTTAATATATATCTGTTATTATTTCTGCTGACATGTAATAATGTAAGATTTGCAAAATTCCCTGTATCTATTTTTGACATCTGACCAGTCTATGACATAATGGGTAAATCCATTCGATCTTTTCTGATTAGAACAAAACATGAGTTTGAGTGGGATGTAAATTTCCCAATGGTTATGGTATAAAATGGACTGAGCAGGGGCGGATCTACCGGGGTGGCAACTGCCACCCTAAGAAAATTATCAGAGAATAAAATAGAAATGTTTGCAGTGTTCCAAGCACTACTGTTTTTCAGCAGCGGCGCTTCAATGTGATGACATAAAAAGACAAAATAATGGCAAGAAAACACGTCTTTCACATACCCGAACATAGCCAAGTTCACTTATGAATTGTTTTTTCATTTGTTCGTGAATCGGAAAATTACTGCTCCTCGGCTAACTCAGAAGTCCTCGAATTTTCGTAATTTTTTGCGAGCTGATTCACCGACCGCGCGCTCCACTTTCATCATAAAGGTCTTTTTGCCATCCGACGAAACGATAACATGAAATCAATAAGAAGATCCCGATCACAGAAGTAGTTAGGTAAGAATCTAAATGTATTTTAGCTTTTCTCGATTGCTAACACATTATAAGTGATTCAGTTGGCCCAGTTTCCCAAACCATTCGCTCAGTTCTCAAAACAAAGACACATTTCTCAAAACGTTTAACAATAACTACATTAGGCAGCAAAACTGATGACACACCAGAGAGCTGAATGAAATATTTACAGGGGTTTTAAACTTACACAGTACCAGTACTGTAGATGAGGGAAATTTCACTATGTACAGTAAACTGGAGCACGCTGGACACCCTCAAACTTGTGATTGTCAACTTTTGTTATACTGTATTTTGCAGAACTGAGAAATGACTGTCTTGTGTCAGAAGACCAATACACTGCTATAGTACCTTATATACTGTAATGAAATTTGGCCAAATGTGCAGAGGATGCTGAATTTAATTTTACTGTAATTGACAATATACTGTATTGTGGTGCATACTACTGCAATCTACTGCAAGATCAATTTACAATAGTCAAATAAACTGCTGTATTTTACTGTATCTGTAAATTTATTTTTGTATAGTGTGTAGTAGACAGTGAGCTGCAAAATAATTCCTGAATCCCAGTAAGCGGTGTTTTTGTTACAGCGTTATATGAATTGATCTCACTAGTGTGTATTTGTTAAGTTTTGTGTGTCATCTGAGGCCAAAGTTTGATTTTGTCAGACAAGAATACGTTTTTGACTAAAACATTTTATTTTGACCTGGAAGTCTGAGGTTTGTACAAGTTGGTGCATAGTTTTGAGATTGTGTTTATAGTTGTGAGAAAATGTTGAATTGTTTCATGAATTTAGCATTAACAATAACGAAAAACAATAACTGGACTGAAATTTTTGAAAGACAAATTTATGCTGGCTTGTCATAAAGCCAACTTAAAGTCTTGTTTAAAAAAAATAAATAGTTTAATAGTTTTAGTTTAGTTCTAGGTGATTGCTAAAGTGTTGCTAGGTGGTTGCTAGGGGATTCTGGGTGGTTGCTAGGCTCTTGCTGCAGTTGCTGGGGTGTTGCTAGAGTATGTGGTTGATAGGCTGTTCTGAGTGAACACACACCGACATTCCCACCTCTGTTAATAACAGAAACTCAGTTGTTTGCAAAAAACTAGTTTTTGTTCTTTAACTTGCACTAAAACATGTGTTCCCTTTCAAGGGAACTCGCGCTGCATATTCGCTATGGGAACGTCTCTGCGTGATGTCGTCATGAAGCATGTATGAAATCTGTCCAATCAGGAGACAGTACGTCATAGGCGGGTGACGTCACTGACCAGGAACCATAAAGCCGGCCCTCACATTCAGCTTCTGTGTCTTCAGCAAGCGCTACGTGTAATCTTGTCTGTCTTATTTATTGTTGTCTGTCTATCATATATCGTTGATATTATGGCGAGCGAACAGCAGCAGTTTAGGAAGTGTGTTCACCCCTGCCGTCGTTTCATTACGGGCAGGGATACTCACGACCTTCGTGTTGTCTGTTTGGGAGCGCAGCATGCCCAGGCAGCTCTCGAGGGGGCTGTGTGCACTGTGAGCCGTTTCCACTGAGGACGCTGCGCTCCCGCCGAGCTCTCCCGCAAAGCAAAGCTTATGGAGGTGCTTACTGGCGCTGTCGCCAGGCTTAACGTTGACTGGCCAGTTGAGAAGCAAGAGCAGAAGTCAAAAAGTAAGCTCGATGAGCGCTTCCTGCCCTCAAACCTCCACCTACAGTAACGTGGTTGGTATGAGAAAACACGGGTATGGAGCGATTCCACGAGCCCCGACGTTGCCCACTAAGCCACTGAAAACCACCTCAGCGCTAGTGGGCAAAGCATACTCGGCAGCAGGTCAGGCGGCGGCATGCTTGCACACTATGGCAATCATCCAAGCATACCAAGCCGACCTGCTGAAGGACTTGGGTGATAGTGACGAAATGGGGGCAGAGTAGAGACTCGAAAGGAGGCGCGGTAGAAGGTTTCCTGCGTGTTACTGTCTTCCTTTTTGCGCAACAATACAAGATTAAATTAAATACATTTTCTCACCAGAATTATCTCTTTTCTATTATCTGACTCCAAAGATAAAAGGTTTTACTGATTACTCATGAGTTGTATAAATGTTTGATTATTCTCTTTAACTCTTTACTTTATATTTTACTCGTTCATCAGGAATTTATGTCGCATTGAGTGTCTCGTATCGGCCGAAATACGGACCTCACTGTCACAAACTGGTCAGTTTTGGTTATTAGACAGAGGTAACTGACTATACTAGTAGAGTGCCGCTTTCATGCTTGCTTTCTCTAAAAGTATTTGTTTAGTCCCCAAAGACTTGTATACACTTGAATTAAAGCAATATTAATTCTAGTCAGAGGTCATGACCACTACTACAGATATAAGCCGACCAATATTACTTTCTCTGATAGTAGTTTTGGTGTAGCCGTGCCATGGTTTCCCACGTACACTTAGCTAGAATAACATTACAATAAACAGAGGTAAGGCCCACCCTATTGAGGTTGGTCGTTCAACTTATTGTTGTCCTAAACGGAAATCCCCTTTTGGCCTTTTCAGTCTTAGTACACTTGAACTAATACCAAATGTTAGTCAGAGCTCTAAAATCTCAGTTGGTGTGCCCTATGCTCCACTCAACTGGACTCTAGTCCGTTACTAACCTGACCCAGATTTGCGGTAACATAACCTTCACTTAATCTACTAGAGAAAATAATTTCAGAGTAAGGCAGAATAAATCAATCATAACAATTTATTATCCAAGAAATTGGGATAATACAAATTCAAATCCAACTCAAATAGTAATAAGCAAACATTCAATAATACCAATGAAGACCTTAAAAGGATTTACCCTGCAATGAGAACAACACACAGCGAATGTGAGGGAGATCTGTTTACAGATTCCCAGAACCTTTTGACACCATCCTTTAAATATCCAGATATCTTATGAATTTACCAAATGGTGTTTTTATTATTATAATTATTTGGGGACTTCTCTTTGAGGGATGTAGGGTAGTGGTGAGAATTCTTCTTTGATTTCTGTGGGAAGATGCAATTAATTTACATACAGGAGGTATTTGTGTGTGAGGGACCTGGGGGGAGTTTGATCACATTAGCATACAGTGTTTACTCCAGATTCTAGATCTTAAAAGGGATTTTAAGATATTTTAAGTGATTTTATCTTAAAAGTGATACCAAACCTGAATTATTACACTTTTGTACATCTTGATTTAGATAGTGGTGTTCAGGTGAGTTTTGGAGTGTCCTGAGGTTAGGAAGAGAGGAGGGGGAAAGAGAGGGGAAGAGTGAGCAAGGAAACAGATTTTTACAGTCAATAGTGACTCTTCTGTCTTCACTCAGTGGGGTGTGTTGTCTCGGACGTGGAGGTGAAAGTGTTCAAATGTTAATTCTCGTGAGGAACCTTTGTTCCCTCAGAAAATGGCGCTCTCCAGGTTCAGCCATCTTTGTACCAGCCTTACACAGTCAAACACATTGTGTCACAAATCAGATCCGAGGACTGGTTTGTCACGATAGATCTAAAGGACGCATACTTTAATGTATCACTCATTCCGCAACACAGGAAGTTCCTAAGGTTTGCTTTCGGGGGCGAAGCATACCAATACAGGGTTCTTCCCTTCGGCCTAGCACTGTCACCTTGAACATTCACCAAATGTGTAGATGCGGCTCTTGCGCCTTTGCATATGCAGGGCATCCGCATACTCAACTACATAGACGATTGGTTGATTCTGGCTCAGTCAGAGCAGATGGCGGTTCAACATCGAGAAAAGTGTACTATCTCCAGCTCAGAGGACCACTTATCTAGGCGTGGTGTGGGATTCAATGATTATGCGGGCCTGTCTATCTCCGGTACGCATAACATCAATTCTATCGACTGTCTCAGACATAAAGCTAGTCCAGTCACTCACTGTCAAACAGTTTCAGAGACTGTTAGGTCTTATGGCAGCAGTGTCCAACATGATACCTTTTGGCCTGCTGAACATGAGACCACTACAGTGGTCGCTCAAAACCAAAGGGTTCTCACTGAGGGGGAATTTATTTCGTATGATCAGAGTCACGCGGCAATGCTTATGTGCTCTAAACATATGGAAGCAACCTTGGTTTCTGTCCCAGGGACCTGTGCTGGAAGCTCTCAGTCATTGCATCACACTAACGTGGTGATCATGAGTGGTCGCTTGACTCGGGGTCTGTGGCAGGACCATCATCTCTCGTGGCACATAAATTGCCTGGAGATGATGGCGGTATTTCTAGCTCTGAAATACTTCCTTCCAGACCTCAGGGATCAGCATTTGTTAGTTTGATCAGACAACACAGCGGTGATCTCTTATATAAATCACCAGGGGGGTCTGAGATCACGCCCAGTTTACAAGCTGGCGAATCAGATCCTCCTGTGGTCCCAAGGGAAACTACTCTCCCTCAGAGCTGTTTACATCCAAGGGTACCTAATTGTGGGAGCAGACATCCTGTAGAGGCAGGGGCCGAGGCCCGGGGAACGGAAACTTCACCCTGAGGTGGTGAAGTTATTATGGGAGAACCACGGCGAAGCCCAAGTGGATCTGCTTGCGTCTCAAGAGATGACTCACTGTCCACTGTGTTTCTCGATGTCAAGCCCAGCACCTCTTGGGCTGGATGCTATGGTACAGCCGAGGCTACCGCTGTACGCATTTCCCCCGATTGCGCTGCTCCCGGGAGTTCTGGAGAGAGTACGACGGGACGGGGCCCATCTGCTATTAATAGCCCCGTTCTGGCCGGCCCGAGTATGGTTCTCGAACCTGATATACCTTCTCGACGGGTCTCCCATGGAGATTCCGATCAGGAGGGACCTTCTCTCTCAGGCGGGCGGTCTGATATTACACCCCCACCCGGATTCATGGATGCTGTGGGCGTGGCCTCTGAGGGGGCACAGCTCATAGATTCAGGTCTCTCAACTGAGGTTTTTGAGACCGTACTCCAGTCCAGAGCTCCCTCCATGAGGAAACTGTATGCCTTGAAGTGGAAATTATTCACTTCTTAGTGTGAAAATCACCGGTGGGATCCTGTTAACTGCCCAGTCAGCGCAGTTCTGGATTTCCTTCAGGGTTATCCCCCTCCACCCCCCTCCACACTAAAGGTGTACGTGGCGGCCTTAGCTGCTTACCACACTCCTTTCAGCCGAGTATCTCTGGGGAGACACCCACATATATCTCGTTTCCTTCGTGGCACTTTGAGGCTCAGACCTGCAGTACGCACGAGAGTACCGGCTTGGGATTTGGCCATTGTGTTACAGGGCCTGTCTATGAGAAGTTTACACTGATTCATCTGTGCTCCGAAGCTTCCTGAAGCAGTGTTTTGAAATCGGCCATCACTAAATAAGTTGTTATTTTGTTTTTTTGGCGCACCAAAAATATTCTCGTGGCTTTATGATATGAATATTGAACCACTGAACTGATTTAAATATGTTTTTAGTACCTTTATGGATTTTGAGAGAGGAAGTGTCCATTGCTCCCTATGGAGGCCTCACTGAGACATCGGATTTCAACTAAAATATCTTAATTTGTGTTCTGAAGATTAACAAAGGTCTTAACAGGTGTGGAACAACATGAGGGTAAGTAATAAATGACAGAATTTTCATTTTTGGGTGAACAAACCCTTTGGCTGCCCTTGTGTAATGCCTTGAACATGGGCTGGCATATGCAAATATTGGGGTCGTACATATTAATGATCCCGACTGTTACGTAACAGTCGGTGTTATGTTGAGATTCGCCTGTTCTTCAGAGGTCTTTTAAACAAATGAGATTTATATAAGAAGGAGGAAACAATGGAGTTTGAGACTCACTGTATGTCATTTCCATGTACTGAACTCTTGTTATTCAACTATGCCGAGATAAATTAAATTTCTGAATCTAGGGCACCTTTAATTCTCATTATATTTTCAAGTATTGACACTTTATTGTACCCTTATGGTTATTCTTATTTCATCTTTAAGAGTATGTATGCTTGTTGTATTGAACTGTTCTTCAAGTGTTCCAGTGTGACAGGTCACGGCGACACGTTTGTGGTTAGATATTGGACGTCTGCCAAGTACTGCAGAAGTGATGTTTTTCAGAATTAGTTGCTCATTTGAACTTAATATATATCTGTTATTATTTCTGCTGACATGTAATAATGTAAGATTTGCAAAATTCCCTGTATCTATTTTTGACATCTGACCAGTCTATGACATAATGGGTAAATCCATTCGATCTTTTCTGATTAGAACAAAACATGAGTTTGAGTGGGATGTAAATTTCCCAATGGTTATGGTATAAAGTCGTTGATAGAGGGGCTTTTTCTCCTTTTATTAAATATTTTCATATCGATTAAAGTTTGCGTGTGAGGCTAAATTTAATTGCAGTGAATAATTTTTCTTCAACGTCATCAACAGCCTGGATCTCATTTTCTCAAGTTTTTGCATCATCTGTATTTAAGTCTAAATTTAAAGTACAGTACTTTAGGAGTTTATTTAACTGCACTCCATATCAGAGACAAATATTGTATTTATGAAAAACTGACGTTTTGGTCTTTGGACATCATGGATATGTGAAAATACACTATAACACTTTATGAAAGAAACATTAATGTTTAGTCCCAGACTAAAATTCATGTTTCAGTTGTTTTAACTAAAATAAACTTGCACTGACATATCTTAAAATTTACCTGCTGAGCATGACAAGAATTTTAAGACAAAATCTGAATGGACCATAGATCTGTTTTGTTTTTTTCAAATATTATGGTTTGATTTGAGTATGTGAGTTAATTTATTTTATTCTTATATTACATGGCAGCCGTCGATTGAATCAGCCCTGCAAGTCTCTGAAGCCCATCCAGGTCCAGCAGCTCCACCAGCATCTCCTGCTCAGCCGAATGAAAGTGTACACAAATATACTTTGTTCTGATTTATGTGCTGTTAAATGAAAGTTTTTTCCTGATGTTAAACCTTAGTTCTGTTGTAAATAGTTGTAAAAGGTACTTTAAGTAGCTATAGAATGATGTATTTTAATGTAAAAACATTTAATTTACATTATGAAAAAAATTATTGTATGTTATATGTATAATGTTTCATGTAAAATTATAAGTTACATAAAAGAAATAAACAATCAACAGAACAATTCTCTTATATTTACACATGTAAACATACATAAAACATGAACAGAAATGACTCCGGCTCATTTACAAATAAATTACATTACAAATATAATGTACAACTTCATTTTTAACTTGCATCACAAAAATAAGCTGTACAGAAATTAGGCTGTTTCATTGACAAAGTGACATTTAAATAATATTTATATCGACACATTTTAATATACCAATTTTATGCACTGTATTCTGTTCTTGAGAAAAGGGGAGGGAAGCGGCCTTTGAAGTGCGATTCACTGCGGCGCGAGGAGGGCTGACGTAATTCGAGACTTCAAGTGCACCTCTCTGTTTCCCGCAGAATAAAGCGCCCATAGACATATAATAACTATATATTATATAATGTTTAATATAATGTTTATTAAATGTCTATGGAAGCGTCCATCTCAAGACACTTTGCGGTCTACACTATCCCACAATTCATTGTGCGCCGGTGACGACAGCAGTTCAGGTGTGAATTCACATAAATGTAAGCAATGCCCCGTGTTCACCAATATCTAAATCAAACTGTAATGTCCATGATGTCCAAAACGTCAGTAAATTTAAAGTATTTACATTTTTAACTTAAATAAAGTTTAAATACAGAGTAAATGTATAAATATTAATGTATTCACAGTTAACGTTTCATTTAACATAAAAAGCAAACAAGGTTAACTAGTTGCTAACGATATAAAACTAACATTACATAGTTTAACCATACATATTTTGGTCCAGTGTCCCATCGTGAAGCATGTCAAAACCCAATAAAGTCATAAAACTTTAAAATGCACACACAACCGTCAACTGTCCTGCCATTTCTTTCGAAGGTTTTGGAGAAAGTAGCTGCCAGGCACCTTCAAGACCACCTCAAATACAACAACATTTTTGAAAAGTTTCAGTCTGGCTTTCGTTCCGCCCACAGCACGGAAACAGCCTTAGTGAGAGTGACAAATGACCTGCTAATGACAGCTGATGCAGGTTCACCATCACTCCTTGTCCTTTTGGACCTTTCTGCAGCTTTCGACACCGTTGACCACGGCTGCACCACTCTGTTGGTCTCAATAACACCGTCTTGCACTGGTTTGAGTCATACCTCACAGATAGATCTGAATTTGTGGCCATGGGAAGCTCTAGGTCCCGTTTACATGCTGTTGGTTGCGGGGTTCCACTAGGCTCAGTTCTTGGACCTATTTTGTTCATTCTCTAGATGCTCCTCCTCAGCAAAGTCATCAGTCGTTTGGGGATTTCTTTCCATTGTTATGCTGATTATACACAATTATACATCAAAACTGACACTCATTCATCATCCTCATCTTCATCAACAATTCTATCCACAGTCACTGTCTGTTTGGAGGAAATAAGGGCATGGATGACTCATAACTTTCTCCTGCTGAATAGTTCAAAGACAGAAGCTATCCTCATTGGTTCCCCTCATCAGATCAGATCATCTTCCATAACCTGTATTACATTCTCTGGCCAGGACATTCCCCTATCAACATTAGTCACCAATCTTGGTGTCAAGTTTGATCCTCATTTAACCTTTGAGGCCCACATTAAACATTTCCGTAAAACATTTTTTCTCCACCTCAGGAATATATCCAGACTCCGTCCCACACTGACCCTACGTGATGCTGAGAAACTCGTTCACGCCTTTGTCTCCTCAAGACTGGACTATTGTAACTCTCTTCTCATCGGGATCCCTAGCAAGAGCATCCAGAAACTCCAGAACTTCTGTAAGAACTTCAGTGCCGCTAGGATCCTGATGAGAGTGCGTAAATATGAACACAACACACCAATTCTTCAATCTTTACATAGGCTTCCCATTTCTGCCCAGATTGAATATAAGGTATCCCTTCTGACACATCAGTGCATCCATGGTAATGCCCCCAGTTACCTACAAGAACTCCTTACTCCACAGATTTCAGCACGTTCTCTCCGCTCCACAAACACGCACCGGCTCCGTCCCCCTAAGACCCGCACTGTTGGGGACAGAGCCTTCTGTGCCGCGGCCCCTCGGCTCTGGAATGCCCTCCCTGAACACTTGAGGGCTCCACAAACGACTAATGGTTTTAAAAAGGACTTAAAAATGTTTAGAACTTTCTTAGTGTTTAAATTTTGTGTGTTACTTTTAGTTGGCAGTTGATTTTTTTAACTTAATTCCTAGATTGTTTTCATTGTTTTTTGGGTAACACTTTACTTGAAGGGGTGTGCATAAGACTGACATGACACGTGTCATGAATATGAAGGAGGTTTTATGCATGTTTATGACAACTGTTGCAACCCGAGTCAGCAGCCATGAAAACATACATTGAGGATGAACTGGCCAAAGGATTTATTCGGCCTTCTACATCGCCAGCAGTATCAGGTTTCTTTTTTGTTAAAAAGAAAGACGGCAGTCTACGGCCTTGTATCGATTACCGTGGATTGAACGACATCACTGTTAAATTCTGGTATCCTTTGCCATTGGTACCTGCAGCCCTTGAGCAGTTAAGACACTCTCACTGATCACAAAAACTTGGAATATCTACGATCCGCTAAACGCCTGAATCCTCGACAATCCAGATGGGCCATGTTCTTCATTCGCTTCCAGTTCACAGGAACTTACAGACCTGGGTCAAAGAACACCAAGGCGGATGTGCTGTCATGGCAGACAGAGGAAGTGGGACAGGCGGAAAACGAGGAGAACATAATTCCCGACACATTACTGCTCACCCCGGTTCAATGGGATGTCATGACCGAAATCACGCAGTCGAACGAACAAACAGCACCTCCGCCAGCATGCCCACCAGCTCGCACATTCATTCCAGCACATCTCCGGGACAAGTTACTACACTTTCCTAGTTCAGGCCATCCGGGTATCACAGCCACAATACATCTCCTGTAAAACCGATTCTGGTGGGAGTCCATGCTGGTAGATACCACACTATTTATTAACAATTGCTCAGCCTGTCAAACCTCCAAAACACCACATTAACAGACCCGCCGGGGCTTACAGCCTCTACCCATTCCCCAACGTCCCTGGTCTCATATCGCCATTGACTTTGTCACCGATCTCCCCGAATCCCAAGGCCATACCACCATACTTACAGTCACCGATCGCTTCTCGAAAGCATGCCAACTCATACCACTTCCCAAACTAACCACAGCGTTTGAAACAGTGGAACTGCTGTGTAACTACGTGTTTTGCTTGTATGGCCTGCTGGAGGACATCGTGTCGGACAGAGGTCCACAGTTCACCTCTCAGGTTTGGGCAGCCTTCTTTAAACACCTAAACATCAACATCAGTCTCACCTCATGGTACCACCCCGAATCCAACGGGCAAACCGAGCGCATGAACCAGGAACTCACCAGATTCTTACGCACATACTGTCAACAGAACCAATTGGACTGGAGCCGCTATCTGCTGTGGACTGAATATGCTCAAAACTCTCTGCAAAAACCTGCCACTGGTGTCATGTCTTGGGTATTCAACCTTCACTTTTTCCCTGGTCCGGGAACCATCCAACTTGCCATCTGTAATCGAATGGATGCAACGAAGCGAGGAGACCTGGGATCTGGCTCACCATCACCTGCAATGCGCTGTGAGAAGGCAGGAAATGCAGGCCGACCGGCATCGTCACCCCAATCCTCAATACACCGTGGGACAATGGGTCTGGCTGTCCACCAGGGACTTACATCTAAGACTTCCGTGCAGAAAACTCCCAGGTTTGTAGGGCCTTTTCAAATTATCAGACAAATTACACCTGTATCATTTCGTTTAGACTTACCTGCTAATTACCGTGTTTCTCTCACTTTCCATGTATCGCTGCTAAAACCCTCCGGGGGTCCGAGAGGAGAGTCTGAGGGAGCCGAGGCCCGCAACCCCCCACCCTTGATGATCGAAGGCGAGGAAGCCTTTCAGGTGCGAGAGCTGCTGGATTCCAGGCGCCGGGGTAGGAGACTACAGTATCTAATCGACTGGGAGGGGTATGGCCCGGAGGAGCGATCCTGGCTCAATGCGGATGATATCCTGGACCCATCACTCATAGAAGAGTTTCATCGGACGCACCCGGAGAGACCGGCCCCTCAACCACGTGGTAGACCCCAACGTCCACTTCCTCACGTCTGGAGCCACTCGCAGGTGGGGGGGCTCTGTCACGAATATGGCTCCCGCGGCTCTTCCTCCGGGCCGCCAGAGGGAACCATCACCCGAATATTGATCATCTCCCATTCGGACTACATTTCCCATAGGCCCCCATTCCTGGGCGTGATTGCGCACACACCTGCACCACATCACACTCACACTATTTAAGACACACACACACACACTTCGTGAAGTCTCGATTTGCCTTGGTGATCATTTCTGAGCGTTTTCTTGTGGACTGTTTATCTGTTGCTGTTTGGATTGTTTATTCCCTGTGAACGTCTGCTGCCTGTCCTGATCCTTGCCTATTTACTGGACTTTGTTTGCCTTTAAGATTTACTTTAAAATGTAAAATGCTTTATAAATAAAAATGTATTATTATTATTATTATTATGTTATGAACATACGGAGCCCCGCACATGACATGAAAGAAAAAAATCTAATTGTGCGCACAATTTACTATTTAGTTCACTTGATTTATAAATCATGCGCATAATCAACACTGAGGTACATAAGCTCAGGTAAATAAGGCCTACGATCGATCTGTTCCAAAAATAAATATAACGTCACGCTTCCTGGATCTAGTAAGAACTCAAAACAGGCAAACGTTATACATGTGAATTACTGGCTTTTGCGTCAAATGAACCCTGTGATGTTTTTCTCTTTTATTTTATCTGTTCAAGCATCAGTGTGTCTGGTTTGATCTGTCGGTGGATAAACAGCTTCTGCTGGATGTTTGTCATCTCTGTGTGTGTCAGCAGTTTGAGGCTGAAGCGTTTCTTCATTTTCTCTCCTGCTAATAAGAAGATCACAATCTTCCACTCCACACTAAACATCTTTACACTGAAATAAAGTGAATCCATCAACAGTCAAATAACAGTCACAGGTCAGAGGTCAAATATGATTGACAGCTCACAGCACTAAATAACAGACCAGTAGATTCAGATATCTAGTCCAATATTTCACTCTTCTGCTGTTAGTTTTCATTCAGGCCCAGAATTCATTTGAAAATGTAAGATCAGCAAAAACTTGTTGATTTTCGTGACGGTAAAGCAGACGGATGTGTGAGCGGAAACTAACTGAGGATGGGAGGATTCACACACAACCAGATAAATATCACAGTTCAGTGTGTTTCAGGTCAATCTGAGGGTTTTCAGACATTTTAAGAGTCACTATCGTGGGCTTTTCAGCGAAGCGATGAAGAAAATGTTCCTCAAGTTAGTTTTGCTCTGTTTGTGGCGTCTGGATGGTGAGTTTGAAATGTGTTTTTATGGCTTCAGTTGTGTCTGTTCTGGTACCATGTGATAAATTACTGGTTAAATTAGTTAGAGAAGATTAACATTCACTGTTAGTGTCAGCGACGGTGGCTGTAGTGAAGCGCACGACTCAGGGAATAACTCAAAGAACAGTCTTCAATCTAATAATCCTCACAATACACAGGAGAATCATGAGGAGAAACACAACCACGTAACGTAGACGATACCGGACGATGAACTGAACACAACTCAGGCTTTAAATAACAGGGACTGTTAAAGATTTGGTATGAAGAAAGTATTAAGTGCCTTCAGGGTTGTTTTGAATGTACTTTGTGGGACCAACAAAAATTTATAAAAGAATCAAAGAAATTTAAACAACTATTAATTAAGATGAAAAAAGCTTTCAAAGAGAAATCAAAAGACAAACTAAAGTAGATAAGGCCTTAATCAAAAAATTGAGGCTAAAATGTCACAAGGAAATTCTAAACAGGTCTGGGAGGGAATCAGGACGATGATTGATATCCCACATAAGATATAGAGAGGAAAATTCGTTCGGACCGCTCTGTCACTGAATCATCTGAGGAGGTTTCTCGCTCAGTAAAACAAACAGACCGTATATCAAGAGAACAAATCGCGCTGTTGTTGAGTTGATTCACTAGTTTGATCTACGCTGCACAGCCAAGTGTCAATCATTTGACAGTGGTAGAGAGTAGCCAGTACGGATTTACCTGTGCTTACCAAGAATATCTTCATTTAAGCCTATAATAATGTGATAATAATAAATAAAACAATTGTTACCAATAACTTTGAGCTTGTATAATTAATATTTTTTTTAGAATTCAATAGTTGTACAAATCTGTAAATTATTAAGTTTTTACTTATGGTCTTATATCTGTATACTGTTGGGTTTCACGTTTCTAAGTAAATACAATACTTTTAAGGTATATTTTAGCTCATTTATTGAAAGTGTTATGCGTCACCACAACCCTCAACTTTTCGGTTTGATGATCCAGCCCTCAAATTAAGCTAATTGAATAGTCCTGCAGTAAACTAATAATGAGCAATGGGTTCTGGGAAATTCTTCTGGGATTAACAGTCTACAGAGACAATAATGGACGAGGCTGCCATCTGCTGGTACATAATGGCAGGTAAAACATAGCCCTTCCTCAAGGGATAGCTTCTAGATGCTCCGACACAGAAGAACCGGTGGGAAACAGAGCAGAGGTGGAGCCGGCAACATGAAGGTGGGCCAGGACCATGGAGCAGAAACAGATGCATGAGGAGAAGCAGGACCAAGAGCCAGAGACCAGCAAGCCAGATTTGAGGAGATCATAGACTAGAACAGTTTCAGACTTAGGCTCAGGATCAGACTCAGGATCAGATCTGCAAACTAGGTCTGGGTCAGGAACAGACTTAGAAACAGGAAAATGCTCTGAATTGTGTTCAGCAGTCTTATTCAAAGCCATTTTGACAAATGTTCACCAAACATACCATAGCGCCCCTGCCATCATTGAAAGCACCAAGGAAGGCCAGATGAATTCGGGAACCAGAAATACATCAGCAGAAATACTAGATGATAGCGGCTTAGGAAATCCGGCTTCTCTGACCATTCTCAGCAGGGCTTGACATTTACCCCCCGCCAACCTGCTAAATGTGGGTGGATTTCAGCTGTGGCGGATAAGACAGACAGGCACGTGCACACATAGACATAAAAGGGGGCTTGAGTTGCAACTTCTTCATCCGGTGCTTCTCCATCCAGATCAGATTCTGAGTCAAACTGAAACGCTTGAAGGACTGCATGTCTACGAGCCATCACGATACATCCACTGCAAACATTAGCACTTGGTACCGTGGCCGCAAGCTGGTTAAGGCCACACCCACCCTCCACCTTGCCCCGCCTCTCTCCTCCTCATTAGCATTTAAAGCTACAGACCCAGAAACGGCACGTCCTGAGGAAAGCTCATTGTGGGACTGGCTCACCGTGGCTGAAATTCTGTACCAAGGCTGAATTTCGGGAAAGAGACTTCAGTTACAGTACTTAGGCCTATATAAAAACATCCAAAAAGTAGCATGTCATGGGACCTTTAAAGGAATCAGACAAACAGATTTAGAGAATCTGTCAACAATCACCAGAATACAGGTACAGTTATTGGAAGCAGGGAGGTCGGTGATGAAGTCTACTCCTAGGTGTGACCAGGGTATGTTGGGAACGGGCAGAGGATGGAGTTTATAGGAGGGAAGATGACGAGGGCTCTTTGAGATGGTGCATTCCTTACATCCCTGCACGTACCTTCTGACGTCAGCTGCCATGTTTGGCCACCAGAAGCACTCTTTCAGCAGCAAGAGAGTTTCATTGACCCCAGGGTGGCCAGTGCCCAGTGACGTGTGGGATGAGTGGAGTGCGCCGTGTCCCGGTGATGTATTGCAAACCTGGCGGGCAACCCGGCGGAGTGTTGGTGGAAGCATTGGAGGAGGGTATGGTTTCTTCGGACCAGGTGATGGGACTTACAATGAGTTTTTCAGGTAGGATGGGCTCATGTTCTTTGGTGTTTTCTTCAGGACTGTAGAGACGAGATAAGGCGTCCGCTTTGACATTCTTTGGACCAGGACGATAGGAGATGTTGAAAATGAAATGAGGAACAGTGCCCAATGCGCCTGTCGTGGGTTAAGTCTCTTTGCGTCTCTGAGATACTCCAGATTCTTGTGGTCAGTTAACACCAGGAATGGGTGTTGTGCACCCTCCAACCAATGCCTCCACTCTTCCAGGGCCAACTTGATGGCGAGAAGTTCCCTGTTGCCGATGTCATAATTGCGGGAGAAGAAGGCATATGGATGGAGTCTACTTGGATTCCCCTGCTGCTGAGATAATACCGCTCCCACTCCAGTGGTTGAGGTGTCGACCTCCAAGACGAAAGGTTTTTCTGGGTCAGGGTGAACAAGGATGGGAGCGGTAATGAAGGCTTCTTTCAGGGTTATGAAAGCGTGGGTGGCAGCTGGTGTCCAGGACAGAGACTTGGGCCTGTTGCATAGTAGGATGGTTAATGGACTGGAGATGATGCTGTAGTCTTGTATGAACTAGCGGTAGAAATTGGCAAATCCTAGGAAACGTTGGAGTTCTTTGATGGTAGAAGGTGTTGGCCAGTTCCTGATGGCATCCACTTTCACCTCGTCCATCCGGATGCCACTGCTGTCGATGTTATATCCAAGGAACTGCACTGAGGGTTGGTGAAAGGAACATTTCTCTGCTTTGAGGAACAGGTGGAACTCTCTCAGGCGTTGCAGGATCTCCACAACGTGGTGGCAATGTTCGGCCATGCTTCGGGAGTAAATCAGGATGTCATCGATATATACCAGCATGAACTTGTGAAGGAACTCCTGGAAGCAGATCGATGGCACAGTCCCATGGCCAGTGTGGAGGCAGCTTGGAGGCTCTCTTCAGGCAGAAGACGTCACTGAAGGGGGCATAACAATGAGGGATGTCAACAGAACGTTTCTCCACAGGACTTTCAATGGAGGTGGCACAGACAGACAGATGTTCAGAACATGGAGATGATGGTAGTAGTACTGCAGAGAAACAGTTAGGAAAGCAGTTATCCCCATTTCAGGACCTCGCCGGTTCTCCAGGAAATGACAGGGTTGTGCTGCTCCAACCATGGGCGCCCTAATATCACGTCAGCGGTGGATTCCTCCAGAACCAGCACATGTAGATGTTCACTGTGTAATACTCCAACTTGAATCTGTATTGGTCCAACACTGTGATGTACCCGTGTTTGGCTGAGAGACTTTCCTGTTATTGAGTGGATCTGGTAGGTGGAAGGCGTTGCTGTAGTCTTAAGCTTGAGTTGGCAGCAGAGGGCACCAGAGATGAAATTGCCTGCTGACCCAGAGTTGAGGAGTGCATTGACTGCAATGGAAACATCAGCAGCAGTAAGGTTTAAGATAGTGGTGAGTGGCTTCATTTTATTTATAGGAGGAAGAATGGCACTCACCATGGGACAAGGAGGACGAATGGGGCCTGCGGGGATAACATGCCCAGGAGATCGCAATATAAGCACAACTTTAGGGTCAGCCGCCTCTGCTGCTCTGTAAGCGTCAGCCGAGTGTTGTCCAGTTGCATGGGTACATGAGCTGGTTCTGGAGGGCTGACAGATTCTGGTCGGCGGAGGGATGTCGTAAACTGTAGCTGGCCCTGGTGTTCTTTGAGACACGACTGCATACGAGTGGCGAAGCGTATGGAGAGTTGAATGAAGCATTCGAGCCCGATGGAATATGCAGCGAGATGCAACCGCATGCGTGGATCCAGACCCTGACGATAGGTGGTTAGTAATGACTGTTCATTCCACCCACTGGCAGCTGCAGGAGTCCTGAACTGAAGAGCATATTCATTCACAGTCATAGAACCTTGTTTTAAATGATACAGTTGCTCACCAATTGACCCTTCGCCGGGAGTTTGATTGGCAAGCGATCTAACCAATCAGAACACCGAATCCGCCATTTTGTCCGACAAAGCAGCCAGGAGTTAACCTCGGTGGAGTTAAACTTGAAAAATTGTGTATATTGACATCTTTCCGCGTTTGAAACAACATTGATTCTGATGTTCATTCATGTTTATTTGATGCTATAAACGAACTAGTAGGAAGAGATGATCGGTTCACGAGCCGCTTGAGCTGAGGCGCTACAGCGATCTGTCACGACACATTAAAGAGCCACAAAATGTTTTTTATTGTTTGAATTTCTTAAAAAACTACACAGTTTGAAAGCTGGGACTTTGTTTAATATCATAGGTAACCTGATTTGTCTTGTCTGTCGATGTGTTGTCCGTGTCTTCTTTGCTCCGCGATGTATTTTTCACTGTGTGTGGCATGACAGCGCCATGACTTGTCGGACAAAGCAACAGTAACTAAGGGGGGCGGGTCTTTGCGAAGGGTCAATTGAAGAATCCCATGCAGGTTTTATGAAAACCTCCTTGAAATGGGCGATGAAACTGGTGAGTGACTGGGTGATAGCATTCTTTTGTGACCAAAGAGTTTCAGCCCATTGAAGCGCCTTGCTGTTTAACTGTGATATGATGAACGCTACCTATAAACGGTCATCAGGGTACAGGTGCGGTTGCATCTCCAGGACCAGCGAACATTGCAGAATGAATCCGTTGCAATCCTCCGTCGAACCAGAGAAGGGCGCCGGTTTAGCCATGGGACTGGCGTATGCAGGTGGTGAAGGAGTAACGGTGGTGTTTGCTGAGGTGATCACTGGTGGACTGGAGGTGAATGTTCGGCGCAGAGCGTCTCAAAGTGCTACAATAGATGGAAAAAAAATTAGTTAAAGCAATTTAGGAATTAAGTTAAAAATCAACTGCCAACTAAAACTAACACACAAAATTTAAACACTAAAAGAGTTTTAAACATTGAATTTTTTTTAAAAGATAAGTTTTTAGGCCCTTTTTAAAACCATTAGTCGTTTGTGGAGCCCTCAAGTGTTCAGGGAGGGCATTCCAGAGCCGAGGGGCCGCGGCACAGAAGGCTCTGTCCCCAACTGTGCGGGACTTAGTCTTAGGGGGATGGAGCCGGTGCTTTACTCTCCTCCATGTCATCCAAGATGTACATGTCTTTATTTCTTCAGTCAAAAAGAAATGAAGGTTTTTGATGAAAACATTCCAGGATTTTTCTCCATATAGTGGACTTCAATGGCCTCCAGACGGTTGAAGGTCCAAATGTCAGTTTCAGTGCAGCTTCAAAGAGCTCTACATGATACCAGACGAGGAATAAGAGTCTTATCTAGAGAAACCATTGGACATTTTTGAAAAAAAATGTAAATGTATTTGCTTTATATAAACAAATGATCGCCTTCCAAGTGCTTCCGCTTTCCGTATTCTTCAAAAAGCTTACGCTGCATATCCTGCGCCTTCCTTATTCTGCTTACGGAACGATTGCAGTGCAAGTAGAATAAAAACATTCATTTCTTTTCGACTGAAGAAAGAAAGACATGAACATCTTGGATGACATGGAGGTGAGTAAATTATCAGGACAATTTTATTTGAAAGTGAACTAATCCTTTAAAGGCATAGACTCTATTTTAACTCGAAATACTGAAAAAAAAAATAGTGAAAAAATACTGGATTTTTTAAAAATTATTTTCAATGGGAGAAATTGATCATAATTATTGCATAAATATTAATTAGTATCATGCAGTTCTCTCAAAATACAAAATAAAAAAGTAAAAAGATTATTGAACAAAAATATATTACATTGGTTTTTCTGAGGGAGAAAAAAATTAATTTTGGGTTTCGGTCACTTTTGACTGCGAACAACACAAGTGTGACTCGCAAATGAGGAGCACCCGAGGGTTAAACCGGAGAGCATGAGACGACTGAAGGAGAGGAGGAGGGTGCGTGTCAACTCGTTGTCGGAGAGGAGAGCAATGTCTGGTGTGTCGATACTGCAGAAAGGAGGATTGGTATCCTTTCAGATATTTCAGTATCGGTCGAAATATCAATATTTTGACAGCACTAGGCTGTGTACACGGCATCAGCAGCAGACAGGAGTAACATCAGCGAGTGTGAACACTATTAAAGGGGAGCAGATTCAGTGTTGAGGAGTATAAACACCTCAGAGTTGTTTTAGATCACACATTGAGTTTGGACTAATGAATGGACTGACACTGTGAACAGAAAGGGTCAGCAAAGATTATTCTTCCTGAGGAAGATGGTGTCATTTAATGTAAGCCTTCCATTGTTGAAAGTGTTTATAATTCTTGTATTGAAAGTGTTTTGAGCTTTTGCTGGTTTGGAAATGTTACGGTGGAACAAAAGAGTTCGCTCAGGAGAGTCTTAAGCACTGCGAGTAAATTACTTGTTATCACTATGATAGACTCAGAACACATTTATCAGAGATGATGTAGTAAAGCTATGAAATGATATCTGATTATAGGCATCCACTGTATGATGAGTTTGAGCTTTTGCCTTCAGGTCCAAGATTGAGGATGCCAGAGTTTCTCAAAATCAGGGGGAAAATCCTTTATTCCACAGGCTGTGAAGTGTTTAAATGAAAGATAGTGAAAGAGTTTTCAGAGAGAAAACTAAACCTAAACAGAACAAACACGTTACAGTTCGTCTCATCTAGAAATAACTGAACTGTGATTTTACTGTCAGATCAAGTCTGAATTCAGCTCTAAACTCAGTTATTATGGATTGATTCAATAAAATAATATAAATATGAAGCTCAGATACTCAACAGCATTAGTTTTAGTGTGACATTAAACATTAAAGTGTCTTTTTTAGTTATTGATCCATATATAAATCTATTTCTCTTTTCATTCATCATCTTTTGTCTTTGTGCTGCTGCAGAATATTATTCACGTCACATTTACATGATTCAAAGTATTTCAGTGAAGCTTCATCAAACCAACATCAAGTGATTTTAAAGCTTTAATCTGTGAAAAACTCTGTTCTTCAGGAGGGTTTGGTGATGATGTAATATATTATGTACGGAGGAGAGTGTTTGAGGGAGATTCAGTCACTCTTGACTCTACTCTTACTGAAATGAAGGATAATGATGTGATTCGATGGAGGTTTGGAGACACTTTAATAGCTGAAAAAAATAAACGGGTCGACAGATTCACTGTAAATGATGATGTTCTTGGTGGGAGATTCAGAGACAGACTGAAGCTGGACAATCAAACTGGATCTCTGACCATCACAAACACCACAATGAAACATGCTGGAGATTATGACTTACAGCTCAACAATAAGAGAGCTCATATCTTTCTCGTTGTCACTGGTAAGTTAAATATCAGTTTCACATGTTTTATATTTTGATCATCACAAAGATTCAATTATTAATCCAAACTCAATTTTGCTTCTTTTGTTTAATGATGATATTCATTTCATAAATTTCAAACTATTTACTGTCATGAATGAGTGTCTTAATCTGTGTTGAACCTGTTTCTGTTTGTTCTCCATGTGTGTGTTTGATTCAGTGTCAGTGACGGAGGGAGATTCAGTCACTATAAACTCTCGTCTTACTGAAATAAAGGATGTTGTTCTGATTCGGTGGAGGTTTGGAAATGCTTTAATAGCTGAAATCGATAAACGGGTCGACAGATTCACTGTAAATAATCATGTTCTTGGTGGGAGATTCAGAGACAGACTGAAGCTGGACAAACAAACTGAATCTCTGACCATCACAAACATCACAATGAAACATGCTGGAGAATATCAATTAGAGATCAACTATAAGACTGTTGCTTTCTATCTCGCTGTCATTGGTGAGTTCAAAAATGTTTTCACCTGTTTTTAATGACAAAATTGAAATTAATTCATACGTCATTTTATTTCTTTTTGCTCATTTATGATATTGTTTATTTAAAATTTTAATTTTAAACTATTTAATTTAATAAACCATTATAATCTGTTTATCTGTGACAAACCCTGTTTCAGTGTCAGTGACGGAGGGAGATTCAGTCACTCTCGACTCTGGTCTTACTGGAATAAAGGATGATTATCCGATTCATTGGAAGTTTAAAAACACTTTCTTAGCTGAAATCAATAAACGGGTCGACAGAATCGCTGTATATGATGATGTTCTTGATGGGAGATTCAGAGACAGACTGAAGCTGGACAATCAAACTGGATCTCTGACCATCACAAACATTACAATGAAACATGCTGGAGAATATGTACTAGATACCCACACTTTCAATTGGCCTTCTTATATTCATCTCATTGTCTACGGTGAGTTAAATATCAGTTTCACGTGTTTTATTTATTACAGCTAGATCTAAAGAAGTATCTTATCATGACTAATGAGTTCAAATGACTAATTCTCTCACTTTCACATGAACAGCAGGTTTATATTTAACTTTCTATTCAATAGTTTTAAATGCTCTACTTTTGATCATCTTGGTTCTTCTGGATGTTTCTTGAATCTCTTCATTCATCCTCATTTCTCTTTATTCTCTCATGTTTTCAGCTCGTCTGCCTGTTCCTGTCATCAGCAGAGACTGTTCTTCATCATCATCATCATCATCATCATGTTCATTGGAGTGTTCAGTGGTGAATGTGAGTCATGTGACTCTCTCCTGGTACAAAGGAAGCAGTTCATTGTCCAGCATCAGTGTGTCTGATCTCAGCATCAGTCTCTCTCTACCTCTGGAGGTGGAATATCAGGATAAAAACACCTACAGCTGTGTGCTGAACAATCCCATCAGCCACCAGACTCAACATCTGAACATCACTCAACTCTGTCACACATGTTCAGGTACGGCAGCGCTGATGATATTAGCGTTTATTGACTGAGCTGATCTCACTTTGATGTTTTTATTCCTCAGTCCACTGTTGTGGTCCTACTGAAGCTGTGATTCGATTGGTCCTCTCTGCTCTGGTGGGCGTGGCTACTGTCATTCTTGTGCTTTATCACATCAGATCCAGAAGAGCTGAAGGAGATCAAGCACATATTCACACATCAGGTACATGATTGATGATGACTGATTCAGCATATATTAATATTGGTGAGATTGATTCATTTATGGCTTTACATGTTCATCTTTTTCAGGAAGTGCTTAAATCTGAAGCAGAACGCTGAACTTTAAAGATTCTTCAAGTGTGTTTTTGTCATAATAAATACTGATGATTATTTGAGCTTCTCTTTCAGTGTCAGATTTGTAAAACTCTTATTTGTAAGGCTTTATTGTTCATATTTCTCTCAGAGACACACAGATCTCACTTTACTACTACTGCTGTATATTTGTCATGTGTATTTTACACTGTTGTTGAGGATCAAATTAAAATAGCTTCTTTTTAATGTGTCTGACGGAGTTGACACAAATTCAGTTCTGAAGTGAATAAATGTACATTTTTAGAAGAAAACATTTTCAGAAAAACCTGTTCCCTTACATGTTCATTAGCTGAGACCTTTGTCTGCAAATATATCAGTTTATAATAATGTGTTATTCAATAATAAAAACTAACATCTCAAACATGTTTGGTCTCTTCTCTCAAGAATCAGTGAGATTAAGTTCAGATTCTTGTCATAACTCTGATATCATTTCATGATCACTACATTCCAATTCTAAGATACATTTATTGATATTATTAAATGTTATTAAATTATAAAGGAACTCCAGGTGAAATTCACTCTCAGCATTATTGTATAGACATTTATTAATGCCAAATGTTTTTTGAAATAAAAAGCCTGTTGAATTGCACTAGCTAACTGAAAAAATGTTCATCTGAAATTCAACATGGTCGTATATATAAGCTGGGAATATTTCAATTCAAAACATCAACACACACATTTTCATTATTAAAAAATTCAAAGATTCATATTCACCTTTGAGATTTCACTGCCAAAATATTCATTCTGTTTAAAAATACAACCAAACATTTTCAGTCCATTTTATTTCACTTTATAAATTCACTTCCACAAATTCAGTGGTTCAAATTCGACAGAAAATGACATTTATTTTCGCTGTATGTACCGTTGGCTCGTCACGTGACCCTCATCGCCCTCATGCACCGAACAACAGCAGTCGTCTAAACCCGCTTTATTTTAGCTGGAACAGCTAGAAGACAAATACAAATTGTGGCTGTATTTTTACTTTAATTTTTGTTGATGTATGAGTTGTACTGTACAGTAAAAGACGTGAATCTTTCACTTTTAATCATTTTAAAAGCTGGAAATTAGACTAAGATGAAGCTCAAATATACGCGTTTACTCCATACTTCCTCTTGTGTTGAGTTGATCTTCACTTTATTTATGATTCGATCATTAGAATAAGCGTCCGAACGAGGAGACGTTTCAGTGTTTGATAGATGTGTTTTCAGATCAAGTCAGTAAAAACACAGAACATTGTGAACTATAAGCATGTATTTATTTAATATACAGCGAGATCTCCAGATAAAATGAGTCTCAAGCGTCTCTGAAACGACATACACACGTGTCTGTTTATGGAGTGATGAACAGATCAGTTCGGTGGGTCTGATCACATGATCTTCGTCCTGTCGAGAGTGTCTAGGTGTGCGAGAGCTGGTCTGTACATCTTCGGTTTGAGCGCGAGACGTTTACGCCGATGCCGCTTTCTTCTCCTTGTACGTGGCCATCATCTTCTTGATCTCAGCGATGGCTTTGCCTGGATTCAAACCCTGCGGGACGAGAAACTCTGATCAGAAACAAACCTCCGCCGGTCAGACGTCTCCTGAGGTCAGTGCGGTTTACCTTCGGGCAGGTTCTGGTGCAGTTCATGATGGTGTGACAGCGGTACAGAGAGAACGGGTCCTGGAGCTTGGAGAGCCTCTCCTCGGTGAAGTCATCGCGCGAGTCGATCATCCAGCGGTACGCCTGCGACACAAACACAAAACCACACGGAAAGGTCATGACAAACCGAGCCGACGGCACTAGTGTTTTTGAGCTGTTCAGCGAACCAGTGCACGAGAAGAACAGCGGAAGTGAGGATCTCTCACCTGCATGAGGACGGCCGGGCCCAGATACTTGTCTCCGTTCCACCAGTAGCTGGGACAGCTGGTGCTGCAGCAGGCGCACAGGATGCACTCGTACAGGCCGTCCTGACAGAGACGGACACGTGAGAACACGGACACTCCTGCACACGCGTGTGTGTGTGTGTGTGTGTGTGTGTGGATGCGTTCACCCTACCAGCTTCTCCCGGTCCTCCACGCTCTGCAGGTACTGCTCCTGCCCCTGTTTGGACTCGTCCTTCTTCTTCAGGTACGGCTCGATGGATTTATACTGAGCGTAGAAGTTGCTCATGTCCTGCAGGACACACACAGCGTCTCACACACACGGACACACGGACAGAAACACACGGAGCGGTTCGGATACTCACGGGCACCAGGTCTTTCACCACATACATGTGCGGCAGCGGGTAGATCTTCGTCACTTTGCTGGTGTTGCTGTCGATTTTGTTCAGACACGCCAGCGTGTTTCCACCGTTGATGTTCATGGCGCACGACCCACAGATTCCTGCAGACCAGATCAGAACCGGATCAGAACCGAAACACACCAGAACGAGTTCATACGCGGCCGGGTTATCTCCTCACCCTCTCTGCAGGAGCGTCTGAAGGTCAGCGTGCCGTCCATCTCGTTCTTGATCTTGATGAGAGCGTCCAGAACCATCGGCCCGCAGCTGAGGGACACAACACAAGCTCAGTCGACAGACACACGGACTCTGGAGCTGACGCACGGACGGCTCGACTTACGTGTTCAGGTCCACCTCGTAGGTCTGCATGCGAGGTTTGTCTCCGGCGGTGTCTGGATCCCAGCGGTAGATCTGGAACTTCTTGATTCTGGGCTGAGCCGCCGGCGCCGCCGCTGTCTGTGCGAACCGCACCGCCTGGAGAACAGGAAACACTTTAGAGGATTATTTCACTTTCAAATGAAAGTTTCCTGATAATTTACTCTCCTCCATGTCATCCAAGATGTTCATGTCTTTCTTTCTTCAGTGGAAAAGAAATGAAGGAAATCATTCCAGGATTTTTCTCCATATAGTGGACTTCACTGGGGTTCAACGGGTTGAAGGTCCAAATGTCAGTTTCAGTGCAGCTTCAAAGAGCCCATGTCCGATGGTTTCTCTAGATGAGACTCTTATTCCTCGTCTGGGATCATGTAGAGCTCTTTGAAGCTGCACTGAAACTGACATTTGGACCTTCAACCTGAAAGGCATGAACATCTTGGATGAGTAAATTATCAGGAACATTTATTTAAAAGTGAACTAATCCTTTAAGTTGATGCTGGTCTGACCTCTAGCGTCCACAGACGAAATTACACTCTGATTACATCACTGACACTGTTACCAAACACAGTAAACATGAAACACTCTTAATTAAGACTCAAAACATCGATCAATAATGAACTGAATGAGTTTTATTTAACTAAACGCCTGAGAGAGCTTTAGTCAGTAACTGTGAGGAAGCATTAATTAATAAATAAGCATTATTAACATCGACAGCACTCATATACAAAAGCATACATGGATAAATATGAAATATGTAACATCATAAGTGCTCTCACCTTGCCATTTCACAATCGCGTAACACAACATTAATCACAATAAAGTTTCCCTCATTTTTGTGACACAATAAATCAATAGTAATCTCTTCAAGACTCCCGTGTTTGACTTGGGTAAAGCTGGTTTTATATTCGCACATTCGGACATCGGTATTCAATAGCTTGTTAATCACACTACATTGGAGATTCAGTGGACATTCACAAGTAAATATGCCATTAAATACTTGCGTATTTTGATCGACTGTGAAAAATGTTGTAAGTTGACAATCGTTGGTTGTCAATATCATGTCGCTGCTTAAAATTCGCAAACATTAATTTAATGCACATTTATTGGAAAGTCTGAATTTATCAGAAGTCCGAATGTGCGAATATAAAACCAACTTTACCGAAGTCCGTGTTTGTAACTCTACAGACTCTATCGAGTTTTATTCAACTAAACGCCTGAGAGTTTAATCAGTAACTGTGAGGAAGCGTTAATTAATAAATTAAGCGTTATTAACATCGACAGCACTCATACACAGTAGCATATATGGATAAAATATGAAATATGTAACATCATAAGTCACACCTTATCATTTCATATTCACACGACAACAATAATCACCATTAATAAAGGTTCCCTCATCTTTATAACACCTTAAATCGATATTAATCTCTTCAAGTCTCCCATGTTTGTAACTCTACAGTCTCTGATCTGAGCTCGAACTCTACTGATCATCAGATGATCGATCAGATCAGTGTGGCTCACCGTGATCGCGGGTCGGTGAACGGCAGCGCAGCAGCGGCTCAAGGAGAAACACACAGCAGCCATGATCGCGACAATCTGACCCTGAGCTTCTCCAGCAGCCCACAATGCACCGGGGCCGCGCCTCAATAAGCGCGCGCAGCTGCCTATCGAGACAGCACTGCGTGTGTCACGAGCGCACGTGACGTGTACTATGCAGGCAGGATCAGTAGGTTTTGACACACAGCCCGTGAGTGATATAACGATGATCGCTTTATATGAAGTCTGTTTTACTCAGTGTAAATGTACAAATTATTAACCGCACATTAAGTACATAAATAACTAGCGAAAAACACGGTGTTGTCTCATTCATAAATCTTAATTATCGTATATTTTAATTCATAGCCAGCATATTTTACAATAAACTTTGAGCTTTTATAAGACTTTTATTTTCGCACTCTGACGAGGCCCCGGATATGACGTCGCGTCACCGGTGCAGGCAAACAGCGCACGAGAGACTGAGGTCACACATGTAAAATCAGTTGGCATTCATCTCCAGTCAGTTATCAGATCGATCTGTCTGATTGGTCATCATGGTGTTCCTCACGCTGTCCTGCTGGATCCGGAACCGCGGACCGGACCGGTACTGGAAAGTCCAGGAGCTCCTGAAGAACGCGCGGGTGAGATCATGAGGAATATCTGTCCATCTTTATTATAGTTGCTCAGATCATAACTGTGAGAGTTACTTCATTTCCCAGCTAACAGTACTGTACTTTTGCTAAGTTATGAAAACGTTTTCTGAATGTTCAGTTTATTAAATGTTATAAAAACATTTCTTTTTGGTTATGTGGAGGTTAAGGAATCTTTACATTGTAAATATTTACACAAATGTAAAGGTCATTTCACACCAAAAGTGAAATGAATATAAGCCTGAAGTAATGCGTTACTTTACTAGTTACTTGAAAAAGTAATCCAATTAACTTGCATTACTTGTAATGCGTTTCACTGTTCAGAAACGTTCCATGAACGATGTATAATGTTATTGTGCTAACGTTTTGAGAACATTATTAAAGAACAGATAACTATGATTGAGCGTTCTATTAATGTTACTTGAACGTTTGATCGTAACTTTGAGAGAACCTTGAAAGAACGTTCCCGGTCAGCTCAGATTCTTCTGCATTTTCTGTGTTCAAGGATTAGTTCACTTTCAAATTAAATTTTCCTAATAATTTACTCTCCTCCATGTCATCCAAGATGTTCATGTCTTTCTTTCTTCAGTGGAAAATAAATGAAGGTTTTTGAGGAAATAATTCCAGTGCAGCTTCAAAGAGCTTTAAACGATACCAGACGAGGAATAAGAGTCTTATCCATCGCTTATTATCGAGAAAAAAAAAAAATATATATATATATAAGTTTTAACAATAAATGCTCATCTTGAACTAGCTCTCTTCTTCTCTATCTGAATTAGACACTGTTAAGTGTATTACTGCCCTCCACAGGTCAAAGTTTGAACTAAATGTTACTTGCACTAGCATATTGTATATGACAATTTAGTTTGGTTTCTCTAGATAAGTCTCTTATTCCTCGTCTGGTATCGTTTAAAGCTCTTTGAAGCCGCACTGAAACTGTCATTTTGACCTTCAACCATTTGGAGTCCAGTGAAGTCCACTATATGGAGAATAATCCTGGAATGTTTTCCTTCATTTCTTTTCAACTGAAGAAAGAAAGACATGAATAATTTGGATGACATGAGGGTGAGTAAATTATCAGGAAAATTTTATTTGAAAGTGAACTAATCCTTTCAGTGAAATAAAGTGAACATTAATCTGATTTGTGTGTAATTTCAGCATTTCCGCGGCAGGAAGAACCGCTGCTACAGTCTGGCGGTGCGCGCGGTCCGCAGAGCGTTCATTTACGCCAGCAAAGCGCGAAAAGCCAAACGACGCAATATGCGACAGGTAGAAAACACACACCTTTCTTTCAGACGCATGCGCATCGCACCTGTCAATCACTCATGACCTGTCTGTGCCGCAGCTGTGGATCTCGCGCATCGCCGCGGCCTCCAGAGAGCACCACATGAAGTACCCCGCGCTCGTTCACAACCTGCTGAAGGTCAGTGCGCATGCGTGCTTCTGATTCATCACTGTCCGCGCGCGACATCGGCTAAACACGTGTGTTTGTCCCTCACAGAGCAGCGTCCAGCTGAACAGGCGTGTGCTGTGCGACCTGTCAATCACAGAGCCGCGCTCTTTCCTCGCGCTGGCCAAACTCGCGCGCGCGCGCCAGCAGGAGGGGTTCAGAGCCGCGCTGGGCGACGGGAACGAGCCGCCGGGGGTTTTCTCCCGCATCACACAGCTGTCCTGACCGACGAATCCTTGTGTTCCTGTAAATAAGTGTTGTTTGTGTTTGTGTGTTTATGAATACCAATAAAACATTTTCCTATATAATGGCTGCTGTGTTGTGTTTATAATGAAACTCCACCTATATTAGAATCATACAGAACACTTTCAATCTTCTCAGATCCTTCATAACATAAACATTTCATCTTTGGGAAAATCAGTTTGCATGAGAAATTATGAAATGTCTCCATATAAGCCTTGTTATATATCATAATGTGGTTTGACTCGTTAAGTGTGTGTGTTGATTACTAAACTTTTATTACATTTAAAATCAGTACAAAAAGGCAATTATCTGAAGATATGAATGATGACAAGAACAAAATATATGGTTATAAAGACAGGTTTCTTCTTCATTCTAAGGCGTTTACACACATTAATACTTTACACATCACTTATAACTGGAATTATTTCTTATTATTCTTATTGCGTATTGTTTCTTATTATTCATACTCTATCATGTAACACTGCAGTGTTGTTGTTATTGTTTATTCTTATTGCCCTTATTATGTATTCGCTTATAGTTATTGTTTACCCCGTCTTTCTTGAGAGGAACACTAAACAACAAATCACGTGTCTGATGTATTGTTATAAAATAAATCTGTATTTATGATTATTATACGTCATCACTTGCATAATTCATGGCAAACGTTTTATTATTTCTCTCTATTATTGAACGCATGTGACGATGAAAACTGACGCAAGACTCGCGCAGATGCTTTCAGGCATCTTTCGGCCGCCGTACGCAGTGAGGGAGGCGTGGCTTCCTCTCTGACCTTCTGGAAGGACGCACGCATTGGCCAATCAGCGCAGAGCGGCTGCGCGTGAGGAGCAGGGCGCATGCGCAGAACGCGGCGTGACACTCGTGTGGAGTGGAAGTCTGTCTGTACCCGGTGGTTCTGTGTCTGTCAGCGGATCATGTCGTGGCTGTTCGGGCTCAATAAAGGTCAGAGTGGCGCTCCGCCAGAGGGCCCGGTTCCGCCCGCTCCTCCTCCTCCTCCGCCCGGCGGCTCCGGTTCTGGTTCTGGTGATAAACCCAAGGACAAATGGAGCAACTTCGACCCGACGGGACTGGAGCGCGCGGCGCAGGCGGCCAAAGATCTGGACCGATCCCGTGAGTACCAGAACCGAGCCGCGTTTCTGACGCGACGCGCGCCGCTTCATTCATTATAATGGAAGAGTTGAGATGTCACAAGCATATGAAGGGTATTAGGTCAAAGGTCACGCAGTGTGACTGTACTACAGTGATGCTGTTAATGAGGTTTGACCCCTGTGACCACAGGTCATGCCAAAGAGGCGCTGGATCTCGCGCGCATGCAGGAGCAGACCGTCCAGATGGAGCATCAGAGCAAAATGAAGGTATTTTAACACTCACTCACAGCGATAAAGATTAATAATATATTCTAATTCAAAGGGTACATTCACACCACAGAGGAAAAGTCTTTCACATACTGATGACAACATTGCCAAAACAATCCACAAGAAGCGACATCCAACTCCGCCCACATCCAGGTGTGATGTCAGAAGCCACACCCATGCCATCCTGCAGCCGATTCTTAAGATTTTATTGGTCATGTCAATCATAGCACTGATTGCATACACCAATGAGATGCATCAGCGCTGCACAGACCGCTCCGCGTATGACGTCAAAGTACCGCGAGAGCGATTCAGATCCGTAAGGAGTCGTCTGCTCTCCAAACGCACTCGCGGAACTTTAATATGTTCAATTATACCATATCAATTTCACGTTATTGTAGTTTACACGGAGACGATAACGGTATCGTTTTCATAAACTTGCACTTTGAAAACTGTTTTTAAAAGTTAACATTTTCAGTCCCCCAAAGTGCCGTGATAACTATCGTTACAGTTATCGTCCACTGGTGTAGATGCTAATATAGTTATCGTCATTGGTGTGGACGTTAATATAGTTATCGTTATAGTAGGGCTGGGCAATAAAACGATAACGATATGTATCGCGATAGACACGTGATCGATATCAATAAAAAAAATGTGTTCGATAAAACGTTCAATATTTATCAATAAGAAAACAGAGGTTGCGAAGCAAGTTTGATTGCACTAACAAAAGCACTCGCTCTCTGGTAACCTAGCAACGTAGGGAGTGACACGCTAACAGCCAGTCATGTAACACATTCCGACTTCCCTCAGCGCCAGGCGCAAGTCAAACGAGTGCGGAAAAGGTGCAGGTGACGACGAGGGAGCTGCCTCAAAACTGTGCATGCATGTATTTGTTGACATGGATTTAAAGCTATTGTTATCCAGTTTGTTGGCCTTAAAACATCTTAAAAATGCACATATGTACACCAGGGAAATCTAAATTTTCTCGGTCGAGCATGCCCCCGTACCCCCTACCAAACAACATTTTCTGATTTCAGTAATTTTGAAACCCTGCGTACGGCCCATCTTATACTCTATCTAATGAAATCTGAGGTAAACGTGTATTTCTACAAATGTGTGCACTTTTGGACTTAAAGTTTGCATGTAGTATGCACTGTGATCAAAAATAAATGGGAGCAAACGCGACTGAATGTAAAGGTTTGTGTCTATTAATAATTATCGATTGATTTTGCATTTCTATCAGAAATTATGAATTATTAGTGTCATTATAGTGGTGCAAATATCTAAGCTATCTAATACTTCAAATCTCAAGGTTAAATCAGAAGATTTTTTTGTAAAAATGTTTCTGTAACAGCTGCCAAAAATAGTATAGCTCCACTGTGGTTTTTAACAAATTAAAAAAAAAAAAAACTTTTCAAAACACTCCCCTCTGGTTTTTTTCACAAATCGCACCCTGTTTATATTTAACACTTTGCACTATTTTATTACACTTTAAGCATTTCTTACGTATTCTTTAATTTTGCACCTTAATGTTAAGAGATAATTGTTAAGTGTTCATTGTGATTTTAGACTTATGTTTACATTTTAATTATTTGAGTTTACCATGGTTGTTGACATTTCTGTCTTAATAGCTGAGGGGATTATGATCAGATGAAGGTTAAGTTTAAAATAAAAATGTTTAAATGTAATATATTTTTCTCCTGATCCTTATTTTAAATGAGTATTAACAAATATCAATAATTATCGATATCGACCGATATGAAACACTGATATCGTGATACAGTTTTCAGCCATATCACCCAGCCCTACGTTATAGTTATCATCCGTTGGTGTGGACACTAATATAGCTATCGTTCGCTGGAATGGATGCTAATATAGTTATTGTTACAGTTATCGTCCACTGGTGTAGATGCTAATATAGCTATCATTATAGTTATCATCCGTTGGTGTGGATGCTAATATAGCTATCGTTACAGTTATCGTCATTGGTGTGGATGTTAATATAGTTATCGTTATAGTTATTGTCATTGGTGCAGACGCTAATATAGTTATCGTTATAGTTATCGTCATTGGTGCGGATGCAAATATAGTTATCGTTATAGTTATGGTCATCGGTGTGGACGCCAATAAAGCTATCATTACAGTTATCGTCGTTGGTGTGGACACTAATATAGTTATCGTTATAGTTATCGTCATTGGTGTGGACTCTAATATAGCTATCGTTAGTTATCGTCGTTGGTGTGGACGCTAATATAGTTATCGTTATAGTAGGGCTGGGCAATAAAACGATAACGATATGTATCGCGATAGACACGTGATCGATATCAATAAAAAAAATGTGTTCGATAAAACGTTCAATATTTATCAATAAGAAAACAGAGGTTGCGAAGCAAGTTTGATTGCACTAACAAAAGCACTCGCTCTCTGGTAACCTAGCAACGTAGGGAGTGACACGCTAACAGCCAGTCATGTAACACATTCCGACTTCCCTCAGCGCCAGGCGCAAGTCAAACGAGTGCGGAAAAGGTGCAGGTGACGACGAGGGAGCTGCCTCAAAACTGTGCATGCATGTATTTGTTGACATGGATTTAAAGCTATTGTTATCCAGTTTGTTGGCCTTAAAACATCTTAAAAATGCACATATGTACACCAGGGAAATCTAAATTTTCTCGGTCGAGCATGCCCCCGTACCCCCTACCAAACAACATTTTCTGATTTCAGTAATTTTGAAACCCTGCGTACGGCCCATCTTATACTCTATCTAATGAAATCTGAGGTAAACGTGTATTTCTACAAATGTGTGCACTTTTGGACTTAAAGTTTGCATGTAGTATGCACTGTGATCAAAAATAAATGGGAGCAAACGCGACTGAATGTAAAGGTTTGTGTCTATTAATAATTATCGATTGATTTTGCATTTCTATCAGAAATTATGAATTATTAGTGTCATTATAGTGGTGCAAATATCTAAGCTATCTAATACTTCAAATCTCAAGGTTAAATCAGAAGATTTTTTTTGTAAAAATGTTTCTGTAACAGCTGCCAAAAATAGTATAGCTCCACTGTGGTTTTTAACAAATTAAAAAAAAAAAAAAAAACTTTTCAAAACACTCCCCCCTCTGGTTTTTTTCACAAATCGCACCCTGTTTATATTTAACACTTTGCACTATTTTATTACACTTTATTAAGCATTTCTTACATTTTCTTTCATTTTGCACCTTAAATGTTAAGAGATAATTGTTAAGTGTTCATTGTGACTTTAGACTTATGTTTACATTTTAATTATTTGAGTTTACCATGGTTGTTGACATTTCTGTCTTAATAGCTGAGGGGATTATGATCAGATGAAGGTTAAGTTTAAAATAAAAATGTTTAAATGTAATATATTTTTCTCCTGATCCTTATTTTAAATGAGTATTAACAAATATCAATAATTATCGATATCGACCGATATGAAACACTGATATCGTGATACAGTTTTCAGCCATATCACCCAGCCCTACGTTATAGTTATCATCCGTTGGTGTGGACACTAATATAGCTATCGTTCGCTGGAATGGATGCTAATATAGTTATTGTTACAGTTATCGTCCACTGGTGTAGATGCTAATATAGCTATCATTATAGTTATCATCCGTTGGTGTGGATGCTAATATAGCTATCGTTACAGTTATCGTCATTGGTGTGGATGTTAATATAGTTATCGTTATAGTTATTGTCATTGGTGCAGACGCTAATATAGTTATCGTTATAGTTATCGTCATTGGTGCGGATGCAAATATAGTTATCGTTATAGTTATGGTCATCGGTGTGGACGCCAATAAAGCTATCATTACAGTTATCGTCGTTGGTGTGGACACTAATATAGTTATCGTTATAGTTATCGTCATTGGTGTGGACTCTAATATAGCTATCGTTAGTTATCGTCGTTGGTGTGGACGCTAATATAGTTATCGTTATAGTTCTCTTCATTGGTGTGGACGCTAATATAGTTATCGTTATAGATATGGTCATTGGTGTGGACGCTAATATAGCTATCGTTAGTTATCGTCATTGGTGTGGACGCTAATATAGTTACCGTTATAGTTATCGTCATTGGTGTGGATGCTAATATAGTTATCGTCATTGGTGTGGATGCTAATATAGTTATCGTTATAGTTATCGTCATTGGTGTGGACGCTAATATAGTTATCGTTATAGTTATCGTCATTAGTACGGATGCAAATATAGTTATAGTTATGGTCATTGGTGTGGACGCTAATACAGCTATCGTTAGTTATCGTCATTGGTGTGGATGCTAATATAGTTATCGTTACATTTATTGTCATTGGTGTGGACGCTAATATAGTTATCGTTATAGTTATCGTCATTGGTACGGATGCAAATATAGTTATAGTTATGGTCATTGGTGTGGACGCTAATACAGCTATCGTTAGTTATCGTCATTGGTGTGGATGCTAATATAGTTATCGTTACATTTATTGTCATTGGTGTGGCCGCTAATATAGTTATCGTTATAGTTATCGTCATTGGTGTGGATGCTAATATAGTTATCGTTACATTTATTGTCATTGGTGTGGACGCTAATATAGTTATCGTTATAGTTATCGTCATGGGTACGGATGCAAATATAGTTATCGTTATAGTTATGGTCATTGGTGTGGACGCTAATATAGCTATCGTTATAGTTCTCTTCATTGGTGTGGACGCTAATATAGTTATCGTTATAGATATGGTCATTGGTGTGGACGCTAATATAGCTATCGTTAGTTATCGTCATTGGTGTGGACGCTAATATAGTTATCGTTACATTTATTGTCATTGGTGTGGACGCTAATATAGTTATCTTTATAGTTATCATCATTGGTGTGGACGCTAATATAGCTATCGTTATAGTTCATTGGTGTGGACGCTAATATAGCTATCGTTAGTTATCATCATTGGTGTGGATGCTAATATAGTTATTGTTACATTTATTGTCATTGGTGTGGATGCTAATATAGCTATCGTTAGTTATCGTCGTTGGTGTGGACGCTAATATAGTTATCGTTATAGTTCTCTTCATTGGTGTGGACGCTAATATAGTTATCGTTATAGATATGGTCATTGGTGTGGACGCTAATATAGCTATCGTTAGTTATCGTCATTGGTGTGGACGCTAATATAGTTACCGTTATAGTTATCGTCATTGGTGTGGATGCTAATATAGTTATCGTCATTGGTGTGGATGCTAATATAGTTATCGTTATAGTTATCGTCATTGGTGTGGACGCTAATATAGTTATCGTTATAGTTATCGTCATTAGTACGGATGCAAATATAGTTATAGTTATGGTCATTGGTGTGGACGCTAATACAGCTATCGTTAGTTATCGTCATTGGTGTGGATGCTAATATAGTTATCGTTACATTTATTGTCATTGGTGTGGACGCTAATATAGTTATCGTTATAGTTATCGTCATTGGTACGGATGCAAATATAGTTATAGTTATGGTCATTGGTGTGGACGCTAATACAGCTATCATTAGTTATCGTCATTGGTGTGGATGCTAATATAGTTATCGTTACATTTATTGTCATTGGTGTGGCCGCTAATATAGTTATCGTTATAGTTATCGTCATTGGTGTGGATGCTAATATAGTTATCGTTACATTTATTGTCATTGGTGTGGACGCTAATATAGTTATCGTTATAGTTATCGTCATTGGTACGGATGCAAATATAGTTATCGTTATAGTTATGGTCATTGGTGTGGACGCTAATATAGCTATCGTTATAGTTCTCTTCATTGGTGTGGACGCTAATATAGTTATCGTTATAGATATGGTCATTGGTGTGGACGCTAATATAGCTATCGTTAGTTATCGTCATTGGTGTGGACGCTAATATAGTTATCGTTACATTTATTGTCATTGGTGTGGACGCTAATATAGTTATCTTTATAGTTATCATCATTGGTGTGGACGCTAATATAGCTATCGTTATAGTTCATTGGTGTGGACGCTAATATAGCTATCGTTAGTTATCATCATTGGTGTGGATGCTAATATAGTTATTGTTACATTTATTGTCATTGGTGTGGATGCTAATATAGTTATCGTTATAGTTATCGTCATTGGTACGGATGCAAATATATTTATCGTTATAGTTATCGTCATTGGTGTGGACTCTAATATAGCTATCGTTAGTTATCGTCGTTGGTGTGGACACTAATATAGCTATCGTTATAGTTATCTTCATTGGTGTGGACGCTAATATAGTTATCGTTATAGATATGGTCATTGGTGTGGACGCTAATATAGCTATCGTTAGTTATCTTCATTGGTGTGGACGCTAATATAGTTACCGTTATAGTTATTGTCATTGGTGTGGATGCTAATATAGTTATCGTTATAGTTATCGTCATTGGTGTGGACGCTAATATAGTTATCGTTATAGCTATCGTCATTGGTACGGATGCAAATATAGTTATCGTTATAGTTATCTTCATTGGTGTGGACGCTAATATAGTTATCGTTATAGATATGGTCATTGGTGTGGACGCTAATATAGCTATCGTTAGTTATCTTCATTGGTGTGGATGCTAACATAGTTACCGTTATAGTTATTGTCATTGGTGTGGATGCTAATATAGTTATCGTTATAGTTATTGTCATTGGTGTGGACGCTAATATAGTTACCGTTATAGTTATTGTCATTGGTGTGGATGCTAATATAGTTATCGTTATAGTTATTGTCATTGGTGTGGACGCTAATATAGTTATCGTTATAGTTATCGTCATTGGTGTGGATGCTAATATAGTTATCGTTATAGATATGGTCATTGGTGTGGACGCTAATATACTTATCGTTAGTTATCTTCATTGGTGTGGACGTTAATATAGTTACCGTTATAGTTATTGTCATTGGTGTGGATGCTAATATAGTTATCGTTATAGTTATTGTCATTGGTGTGGACGCTAATATAGTTATCGTTATAGTTATCGTCATGGGTACGGATGCAAATATAGTTATCGTTATAGTTATGGTCATTGGTGTGGACGCTAATATAGCTATCGTTAGTTATCGTCATTGGTGTGGACGCTAATATAGTTACCGTTATAGTTATTGTCATTGGTGTGGATGCTAATATAGTTATCGTTATAGTTATTGTCATTGGTGTGGACGCTAATATAGTTATCGTTATAGTTATCGTCATTGGTACGGATGCAAATATAGTTATCGTTATAGTTATGGTCATTGGTGTGGACGCTAATATAGCTATCGTTAGTTATCGTCATTGGTGTGGACGCTAATATAGTTATCGTCATTGGTGTGGATGCTAATATAGTTATCGTTATAGTTATCGTCCGCTGGTGTAGACACTAATACAGTTTTCGTTACAGTTATCATCCGCTGGTGTGGATGCTAATGTAGTTATTGTTATAGTTATCGTTTTCTAGCGTGGATAGTAATATATTTATTGTTACAGTTAGCATCTGTTTGTGTGGTTTATATGGTTCCTCCACACACTGTTTGGGTTGAATCTTTTGTTATTATTGTCGTTCAGGAGTACGAGGCGGCTGTGGAGCAGCTGAAGGGCGAGCAGATCCGCGTTCAGGGTGAAGAACGCAGGAAGACGCTGAACGAGGAGACCAAACAGCACCAGGCGGTGAGACGTCAGACAGATCACGAGCGTTTGAGCAGCAGATTCATGATGATGATGATGATGATGATGATTAATGTTTCCGTCCACAGAGAGCTCAGTATCAGGACAAACTGGCGCGGCAGCGGTACGATGACCAGCTCCGACAGCAGGTGCGTGTCCTCAAATTCACTCGCTCTTGATTCAGACATGTGACTCTAACATCTCGACGTTGTTCTGTTCTTCCACAGCAAATTCTGAATGAGGAGAACCTGCGCAAACAGGAAGAGTCTGTGCAGAAACAGGAAGCCATGAGGAGAGGTGAGTCAGCACTCGTGACGTTATCCTAAAGAAATCAGTGTTTGTCTTCATAATCTGAATGTCATGGTATTTGTTCCTCAAGCGACCATCGAGCACGAGATGGATCTGCGGCACAAGAACGAGATGCTGCGCGTGGAGGCGGAGTCTAAAGCTCGCGCCCGAGTGGAGAGGGAGAACGCTGATATCATCCGCGAACAGATCCGACTGAAGGCAGCCGAACACAGACAGACCGTACTGGAGTCCATACGGTAATATTACTTCATATATTACTACATTATTTAATTATATATAATTATTATATATATATATATATATATATATATATATATATATATATATATATATATATATAAATATATGGCTTAATTAACATTGTTGTGTTTGTGTGCTTCAGGACGGCAGGCGCCGTGTTCGGAGAAGGTTTCCGCACGTTCATATCTGACTGGGATAAAGTCACAGCTACGGTAAGCACCCGTGTGTCTCTTGCGTCTCAAGATGCCCGTGTCAGACCGCGGCTCACACTCCTCCGCTCCTGTAGGTGGCGGGACTGACGCTGCTGGCGGTGGGCGTTTACTCTGCACGTAACGCAACAGCTGTGGCGGGACGCTACATCGAGGCTCGGCTAGGAAAGCCTTCGTTAGTACGAGAAACTTCTCGAATCACGGTGGGGGAAGCCCTCAAACACCCAATCAAGGTATGACAGGAATGTGTAGGATGAGCTCTTCCTGCACAGACAGGAAGTGAAGTGTGTTGCAGTGCTAATGCGTTTGTGTGTTTCAGATGGCAAAGCGTTTGAAGAGTAAAGCGCAGGACGCGCTGGAGGGAGTCGTGCTCAGCGTGAGTGTTTGCGCATAGTTCACTTCCTGTTAACGAACATGTGCGCGGTGAGAAACGTGTGTCTCTTCCTGTTTCTCTGCAGCCGTCTCTGGAGGAGCGTGTGCGCGACATCGCCATCGCCACCAGGAACACCCGACAGAACCGCGGACTGTACCGGAACATCCTCATGTATGGCCCGCCGGGGACAGGGAAGACACTCTTCGCTAAGGTAACGCACTCGCACTCACGCGCGTTTGTACCATCGTCATGGCAGCGGTGCATCTAACTGCGTCTGATTGGCTGTGAGCAGAAGCTAGCGATGCATTCTGGGATGGATTACGCCATCATGACCGGGGGAGACGTGGCTCCGATGGGGCGTGACGGAGTGACGGCGATGCACAAGGTGTTCGACTGGGCCGGAACCAGCCGCCGTGGGTGAGAAGCTCCGCTTGTCACATGATTCGCTGAATAAACATCAGAAATTGTATTTGCCGCTTAAAATGATAATATAATTTTATTCTTTATATTAAATGTAAACATTTACAAAGTTATAGAATGTAATTATACAAATTGCAGTAATGATCATGTGTTGAATTGTGCTGTTGTGTGTTTCAGGCTGCTGTTGTTTGTGGATGAAGCCGATGCATTCCTGCGCAAGAGATCCACTGTGAGTCATTGTGTGTTCACTGTGTGTTTACGCGTGTGTCACCGCATCAGCTGACATGCGCGTGTGTGTGTTTGTGTTTCAGGAGAAGATCAGCGAGGATCTGCGCGCGACTCTAAACGCATTCCTGTACCGCACCGGAGAACAGAGTAACAAGTAAATGCACCTGTCTGTCTGTCTGACACACACCCGTCTGTCTCTTGCTGGTGTGTTGATTGTGTGTGTGTGTGTGTGTGTGTGTGTGTGTGTTTGCAGGTTTATGCTGGTGTTGGCCAGTAATCAGCCTGAGCAGTTTGATTGGGCCATAAACGACCGAATTGACGAGATCGTGAACTTCATGCTGCCGGGACCTGAAGAGAGAGAGAGACTTGTGCGGCTGTACTTCGACCGATACGTACTGGAGCCGGCCACTGGAGGACGCCAGTGAGACACACTGAACTCACACTGAACACACACTCGCACTGAACGCACCCTCGCACTGAACACACACTCGCACTGAACACACACTCACAATGAACACACACTCACAATGAACACACACTCACAATGAACACACTCTCGCACTGAACACACACTCGCACTGAACGCACACTCGCACTGAACGCACACTCGCACTGAACGCACACTCGCACTGAACGCACACTCGCACTGAACGCACACTCGCACTGAACGCACACTCGCACTGAACGCACACTCGCACTGAACGCACACTCGCACTGAACACTCTTGCACTGAACATACACACTGAACACAATCACACACTCACACTGAACTCTCGCGCTGAACACGCTTGCACTGAACACTTGCACTGAACACTCACACTGAACACTCTCACACTGAACACACACTCTCACACTGAACACACACTGAACACACTCTCACACTGAACACACACTGAACACACACTCACACTGAACACACTTTCACACTGAACGCACTGACACTGAACACAGTCACGCTGAACACACTTGCACACTGAACTCTCGCACTGAACACTTGCACTAAACACGCTTGCACTGAACACTCACGCACTGAACTCACTTGCACTGAACACGCTTGCACTGAACACACTCACGCTGAACTCGCACTGAACTCTCGCACTGAACACACACACTGAACACTTGCACTAAACACGCTCGCACTGAATACTCGCACTGAACACGCTTGCACTGAACACTCACGCACTGAACACACTTGCACTGAACACGCTTGCACTTAACACACACTTTCACACTGAACGCACTGACACTGAACACACTCACGCTGAACTCGCACTGAACTCTCGCATTGAACACTCACGCACTGAACACACTTGCACTGAACACACACACTGAACACGCTTGCACTGAACACACACTGAACACTGAACACACACACTGAACACTTGCACTAAACACGCTCGCACTGAACACGCTTGCACTGAACACACTTGCACTGAACACACACTTTCACACTGAACGCACTGACACTGAACACACTCACGCTGAACACGCTTGCACACTGAACACACTCGCGCTGAACTCTCGCGCTGAACTCTCGCGCTGAACTCTCGCGCTGAACTCTCGCGCTGAACTCTCGCACTGAACTCTCGCACTGAACTCTCGCACTGAATACTCGCACTGAACACGCTTGCACTGAACACTCACGCAATGAACACACTTGCACTGAATACACTCTCGCACTGAACTCTCGCACTGAACACACTCGCACTGAACACACACTTTCACACTGAACGCACTGACACTGACACTGAACACAAGCTGAACACGCTTGCACACTGAACACACTCGCGCTGAAAACTCACACACTGAAAACACTCGTACTGAATATACTCACGCACTGAACACACTCGCACTGAATACTCGCACTGAATACTCGCACTGAACACGCTCGCACTGAACACTCACGCACTGAACACTCACACTGAACACGCTTGCACTGAACACACACTTTCACACTGAACGCACTGACACTGAACACGCTGACACTGAACACGCTTGCACACTGAACACACTCGCGCTGAATACACTCACGCACTGAACTCTCGCACTGAACACACACACGGAACACTTGCACTAAACACGTTCGCACTGAATACTCGCACTGAACACGCTTGCACTGAACACTCACGCACTGAACACACTTGCACTGAACACACACTTTCACACTGAACGCACTGACACTGAACACACTCACGCTGAACTCGCACTGAACTCTCGGACTGAACTCTCGCATTGAACACTCACGCACTGAACACACTTGCACTGAACACACACACTGAACACGCTTGCACTGAACACACACTGAACACTGAACACACACACTGAACACTTGCACTAAACACGCTCGCACTGAACACGCTTGCACTGAACACACTTGCACTGAACACACACTTTCACACTGAACGCACTGACACTGAACACACTCACGCTGAACACGCTTGCACACTGAACACACTCGCGCTGAACTCTCGCGCTGAACTCTCGCGCTGAACTCTCGCGCTGAACTCTCGCGCTGAACTCTCGCACTGAACTCTCGCACTGAACTCTCGCACTGAATACTCGCACTGAACACGCTTGCACTGAACACTCGCACTGAACACTCACGCAATGAACACACTTGCACTGAATACACTCTCGCACTGAACTCTCGCACTGAACACACTCGCACTGAACACACACTTTCACACTGAACGCACTGACACTGACACTGAACACAAGCTGAACACGCTTGCACACTGAACACACTCGCGCTGAAAACTCACACACTGAAAACACTCGTACTGAATATACTCACGCACTGAACACACTCGCACTGAATACTCGCACTGAACACGCTCGCACTGAACACTCACGCACTGAACACTCACACTGAACACGCTTGCACTGAACACACACTTTCACACTGAACGCACTGACACTGAACACGCTGACACTGAACACGCACACTGAACACACTCGCGCTGAATACACTCACGCACTGAACTCTCGCACTGAACACACACACGGAACACTTGCACTAAACACGCTCGCACTGAATACTCGCACTGAACACGCTTGCACTGAACACTCACGCACTGAACACACTTGCACTGAACACACACTTTCACACTGAACGCACTGACACTGAACACACTCACGCTGAACTCGCACTGAACTCTCGGACTGAACTCTCGCATTGAACACTCACGCACTGAACACACTTGCACTGAACACACACACTGAACACGCTTGCACTGAACACACACTGAACACTGAACACACACACTGAACACTTGCACTAAACACGCTCGCACTGAACACGCTTGCACTGAACACTTGCACTGAACACACTTGCACTGAACACACACACTGAACACGCTTGCACTGAACACACACTTTCACACTGAACGCACTGACACTGAACACACTCACGCTGAACACGCTTGCACACTGAACACACTCGCGCTGAACTCTCGCACTGAACTCTCGCACTGAACACGCTTGCACTGAACACGCTTGCACTGAACACGCTTGCACTGAACACGCTTGCACTGAACACTCGCACTGAACACTCACGCAATGAACACACTTGCACTGAATACACTCACGCACTGAACTCTCGCACTGAACACACTCGCACTGAACACACACTTTCACACTGAACGCACTGACACTGAACACAAGCTGAACACGCTTGCACACTGAACACACTCGCGCTGAAAACTCACACACTGAAAACACTCGTACTGAATATACTCACGCACTGAACTCTCGCACTGAACACACTCGCACTGAATACTCGCACTGAACACGCTTGCACTGAACACACACTTTCACACTGAACGCACTGACACTGAACACGCTGACACTGAACACACTCGCGCTGAAAACTCACACACTGAAAACACTCGTACTGAATACACTCACGCACTGAACTCTCGCACTGAACACACACACGGAACACTTGCACTAAACACGCTCGCACTGAATACTCGCACTGAACACTCGCACTGAACACTCACGCACTGAACACACTTGCACTGAACACACACTTTCACACTGAACACGCTTGCACTGAACACTCACGCACTGAACACACTTGCACTAAACACGCTCGCACTGAATACTCGCACTGAACACTCGCACTGAACACTCACGCACTGAACACACTTGCACTGAACACACACTTTCACACTGAACACGCTTGCACTGAACACTCACGCACTGAACACACTTGCACTGAACACACACTTTCACACTGAACACACTCACACTGAACACGCTTGCACTGAACACACTCACACTGAACACGCTTGCACTGAACACTCACGCACTGAACTCTCGCACTGAACACACACTTTCAAACTGAACACACTCGCGCTGAACACTCACACTGAACCCTCGCACTGAACACTCACGCAATGAACACACTTGCACTGAACACACACACTGAACACGCTTGCACTGAACACACACTCACACTGAACACACACTTTCACACTGAACGCACTGACACTGAACACACTCACGCTGAACACGCTTGCACTGAACACTCACGCACTGAACTCTCGCACTGAACACACGTGAACACATGGAACACTTGCACTATACACGCTCACACTGAATATTCGCACTGAACACTCACGCACTGAACACACTTGCACTGAACACACACTGAACACGCTTGCACTGAACACACACTTTCAAACTGAACACACTCGCGCTGAACACACACTGAACCCTCGCACTGAACACTCACGCAATGAACACACTTGCACTGAACACGCTTGCACTGAACACACACTCACACTGAACACACACTTTCACACTGAACGCACTGACACTGAACACACTCACGCTGAACACGCTTGCACACTGAACACACTCGCGCTGAACACTCACACACTGAAAACACTCGTACTGAACTCTCGCACTGAACACACTCACACTGAACATGCTTGCACTGAACACACCCTCTCACACTGAACTCTCACACTGAACACACACACACTCTCTCATACACACACTTAACACTTTAATGTTGTATTTTAGCTTTATTTCAATTAAAGTTCATTTTTACAGTTCTAGTTTTATTTTACATTAACAACACTGATTCAGACATTTTTACACAATTGGGTTATAAATTCTTGATGAAATGTGGCATAATAAGGTTGATTTGATTGATTGGTTGGTTGTGTGCAGGCGGCTGAAGCTGGCTCCGTTCGATTACGGGCTGAAGTGTTCAGAGATTGCGAAGCGTGTGGACGGCATGTCTGGACGAGAAATCTCTAAACTCGGAGTCGCATGGCAGGTCTGTTCCTCGTTCAGCAACTCTAAACATGCTAAAACCTCAGAAATGACAAACTTTAATTCATTTTGGATTTGTATTAGTTGAACTGAATTCAATATGATTAAAATCATCATCTTTATAACTTAAGTACAATTACTGATGTCCCACAGAGGCTCATGGTAATGTGTGTGTGTGTCTGTGTGTGTCAGGCGGCAGCATACGCGTCCGAGGACGGGGTCCTGACTGAGGCCATGATCGACGCCCGTGTGGACGAGGCCATCCGGCAGCACCGGCAGAAGATGGACTGGCTTCATGGAGAAGGAGTTCTGGACAACGAGGGCCGACCGGCACCAGAAACACCCGCTAAAGGCATGAAGACGGGCTTCACACCAGCGCTGAAGGCACAGGAAGTGCTCAGCCCTCTGCAGGAAGTGCCGGAGGAAGGAAAGAAATCAGAACAGAGCAAACCTGACGGAACTCCAGTTTAACGCTCAGTTAGAGTCGCGATCATGTGTTAGTAGAAGGAATGATTAAAACCGCAGTAACCGTGTCTGTGTTTGTGTCGGTGGCTGATGTTTACTTCACTGTCAGTGATCACAGAGACTGGAAACAACTTCATGAAATCAGATGGAAACTGTTTTTATGTCTGACAGTAAAGCAACTTTCATTTCTTACGTCTGTTCGAGTTTGAGTTGAATCATGTTTTTGTCTGCTTGTTGACTCAATCAACACGAACTGATTCAGAAATGTTTAACTTGAATGTAATGTAAGACGTTTTGGTGAAATGTATCTGCAAATGCATAAACTTGACTAACAATATGCACATGATATTTGGTTATAAATTATTTACATATATTACTTTAATTATATTAAATATATATAAGAGTCCAAGAAGTAGTGCTACAAAACAAGACATGCGGAATCTGTTCATTTACAAGAACTGTCTGAATGAACCAGTTCACAAAGATGAGCCAGGCTTTCCTGAGCTAAGTAAGGTCCGTTTAGGAATCGATTCACTGGAATGAATCAGACTTTCCAAAGCTATGTATGTAGATGAGAGACATTTAGAACGAACTGACTCACTGAAATGAATCATACTGTCCAAACCTACATGTAAGAGTGCTGCTTTGGGACCCGAGTCTGCGCAGTAGTGAGCAGGAAGTGGAGTCGCACGCTATCAAGGCCCTGTGCACACTCCACCAGAACTCATTATATCGTGAAATAAGCAGTTTTGAAAATGTAGAAGTCAACGCTCCATTCTCCTCCCGAAAATCCTGAAAAAGTCCATTGGTGCCTCAGTGAGCACTTCACTCAGAGGAGCTGTCAATCATGTCGTCACATCCCTGTTTTTATAGGATCAAATAACCAACTAAAACCAAACTTATTTTAAAAAATGAACACTTGAATTTACATCAGCGTGATAAAAACTACTAAATGACAGAAACCATCTTTGGAAAATAATTATTTGAAGTGTAATTTGTTTAGTTTGTCGCACGTCCCATTAAATTTCATGGAGAGGGTGGGGTTTATGACCTATACTGGGACCAACCACCTGGGGGCAATCAAGACGCTTTTGCTTCACTTTTCAGGACTTGTGCGGCACGCTTGGTAAGATTGAGGTCCATTTAGAATGAACTGATGCACTAGAACGGATCTGACTATGCAAATCTACATATGAGATTGTGATGTTTGAACAAACCGACTCTAGAATGAATCAAACTTTCCAAAGCTACATATGAGAGTGCGCCGTTTAGGATGAACTGAATCACTAGGATGATTCAGACTTTCCAAAGCTAAATGTATGAGTGAGGTCTGTTTTGGACAAGCTGACTCACCAAATTGAATTTCTTAAGCCCTGGGTACGCTAACGCTTGTGTACGCACACAGTCGAATGCACAATCTTGCAAACTACACTTCACTTGTACGCGTAACACAGGCGTTGCTCAGTTTTGAGCAATCTCTCGCCATGAGTTACAACCCACGTAAATATATTTTTATTCTTTCATGCTAGAGTTGTACAAATGAGGGTACTTTCTAACCTCTTCACACAATCTCTCGTCTATATAGGCCTCCATCATCGCTGTAGCTCGCATGTGTTCCGGTCTGTTCTGTTTATGCACAGTGTTGCAATTGCTTTCAGTTGAATGTAGCTAAAACTTGCCACTATATGTCGCTAGATGACATCACACTTGTGAGTCCACTGATCTATATTAATATAAATAGATCAGTGGGAGTTACAGAATCTAGATAAGGTTTGCAAGAAGTTGCTAGATTTGTAGCTAAGCTTTTGAAAAAAGTGGTGGGGAAGTCGCTAAATCTAGCGACAAAATCGCTAAGCGCTGTTATGCAGGTTTTCTTTGACTGCCTTTTGAATTAAGGCCCCCAGGCAGGGTTGCCAGGTTTTCACCTTAAAACCTGTCCAATTGCTCCTCAAAACATTTTAGCAGGGTCCCACGGTAAAAATCATGTTTTTGGCAGGACTCCACAAGTCAAATTGGCATTCCAGTGGGTAAATATCACTTTATTTTGAGTCGATTTATTTTGACCCGCGGACTTGGCGACACTGCCCCTTGGACATGGTCGCCACCTTGTGTATAAACTAATTACTGCAAAAAAAAAAAAAAAAAAGTGCATGTGCATGTGCAACCTGCATAAAAAGTAAATTGTACACAACAAGTGAAGTATACTTTGGGGTTAAAGCTACATATGAGCTCGCTCAACAGTAGATTAATATAAACGTGACATTACGGTGATTGTTCCACTAAAACATTAAGTGCTCTGTGCGAGCTGCCGCGATCTCAGAAAGTGCCTAGACGCAAAATAAAATCGCATTGGTAAAAATGATTTACTTGGTTAAAATATTGGTTAAAATATTTACTTTATACAATTGAGGGCATAGAGGTCAAAGAAAAACTGGATAATTTTATTACAACACATTTTTAACAACATCATATAGAATATGACAATTGACACAAAATTGTATTACTTACAAATGGCCAAAAATCAATCCTTAGACAAACAAAATAGTCTAAAATATGACGGATATATCAATAAACATTTACTTCAGAGAAACAGCGGGCGCGCCCAAATGTAACGGACGTCGCCCCGCGCGCGCGCGCTCTGAGACGTGTGACGTGTGTACGTGCGCGCTCCCGTGCGGAGGAAGATGGCGGATGTTTGGAGTGAGGAGGTTCATGAGAGCAGCTGATAAAGAGAAACACAAACAACAGCAGAAAAACAGAAGAAGCGCGCGGACGAGAGACGGACAGAGCGTCCAGCAGACAGGTAAATCCACGCGCGTCAGTCTCGCGCCGCTCACAGCGTCATCCTCAGCGTTAGACGCGAATGAACCGGCTGTTAGCGCTCAGCTAATGAAGCAGCTGCTGAAAATACTCTGAATTTACTCTAGTAAACACGCCTGATGCGGTGCACGAGTGAATGTGTGGAGTTATGCTGTACTGTGATGAAGATCAGATCAGAGAAACGCTGACACACATCCAGAAACACTTCTGTTGTTATAAACGACACTGTCATGAAGTTCACCGTCACAACTGCTTAATTCATAAATGCTTGCTTTTTAAAGAGATTATTGCAGAAGCATTTCAAAAAATTAAAGTGTAAAGTTATTAAGGTCTAAGTTTACTGTAAAGCAAATGTACTGAACTAAACATTTTTATTTTATTCAAAATTTGTTTTATTAAATAATTTGGTCTTTAGAAATGCTAGAAAATCAAAACCTTGTCTGACCAAATTTAAAGTTGATATCACAAAATTGATGTACCGTTTCCAAGGTAACGCAATTTCAAAACGCTTTTCACAGAATGAATTTATGATAATTATTAAAATATGCGATAGTGGAAAAGCAGTTTTAAATGTTCGCAATCCTAAAACCGGTGCGGACGATCAGTCACATGACCTCTGATGTTTCCCCCTCAGATCCGCACACAGACAGACAGCGTCATGTCTCGCTGCTCAGACGGTGAAGACAGCTGCCTGGTTGCTATGGACACAGAAGAGGGCGGGGCTCCAGCGGGCGGGGGCGGGGCCAGCGCTCACAGCATGGGCGAGCTGCCGGAGGAAGTGCTGGAGTACATCCTGTCCTTCCTGTCGCCCTACCAGGAGCACAAGACGGCCGCACTGGTGTGCAAACAGTGGTACCGCCTCATCAAAGGTCAGGTGACCCTCTACACGATCAAGGGCCGTTCACACCGAGAACAATAACGAGGTTTTATAATGGCAGAGTCACTATAACGACACAGACGAACGATATCACTGGAATCACTGTCATAACAATTTTTTTTTAGCTGATGAGCGATTAAAACACTGACAGCCAATCAGAATCCACCCTGATTTAAACAGATAGCGCATTTAAAGAGACAAATGACAAAACTGCAGAAAAAAAAATAGTGTTATTGTCATAGTTACTAGGGCTGGGTAAAAAATATTGATTTCTCGATTTTAATCGATTCTCATTTTTACGAACTGATATCGATTCTTAAATCCCAAGAATCGATTAGTCTAGTCTAGTATATGTAGCTCCTCCCATCCAATAAATCACAATAATCTTTGTTACTTTTGATATGAAGCAAAGTCTCAGATTTCAAATGACGTCCATCTTATTATGAGATTCAGAAAATAAATAGCGTTTTGGCGCTGTTTAATGTGGCGTGACAGATTGCTTTAGTGCCTCAGTTAAAGAGAAGCATGTGATCATCCTCTCCTCCGCTTTAATACCAGTTACAGCGAAATAAACATGAACATCTGAAGGTATGTTAAAATATACAGTACAACTTACTGAAATCCGTATCATGTCTCGTGTAATCGCTCAATCAGTGCTTCAACCTCAATAAAATAGCTTCAGTGTCACGTGACGTCACATTTACCTCAGAAAAACACATTCAGTGACCATAAACTCATTAGTCAGATAGAAAAGTGACTCTAGAAAGATAAATATAGCTATGCACCGTTACATATTCATTAATGTTCTTCAATATTTAATGCACGTTTGAATTAATACAGCATTAGCTGAGAGATTTTTCCTCTCGAAAATGTGCCATGTGCTGAAACTGAAATACTACATCCAAAATAATCGAATCAAATCGAATCATGAAAATTGTGTCAATACCCAGCCCTAATAGTTAGACTTGTAGTTATATAGTTATCATTGTATTTATGTTTTTAGTGTGGCACTGATGCGCTGTGACGGTCATGTGACACTGAGATGATCAGACTGTCTGCTGTGAATGTGACACAGGAGCAGGAAATCTCACCTGTCTGTGAATGACCCTCTAAACACCTGACCGTCTCTGTGTGTGTGTCTCTCTCAGGTGTGGCGTATCAGTGTTACCATGGTTTCCTGCGGGCCATTCAGGAGGGAAACATCCAGTGGGAGAGTCGCACCTATCCGTATCCTGGAACACCCATAACACAACGTTTCTCGCACAGTCAGTAACGCCAAACACACACACCGTACACACTCACACACACACTCAAACACACACACACCAGTTTGATGTTCAGCACTGTGTGAATCTGCTGAACTGCTTCAGAATTTATTTTTTTAAATGACTCTTTTGAACCAGTTCTTTCCAAATGAATCACAAGTTATCAGTTTGAATCATTCTAATGAATCACTCACTGATGGGATGAATCTTACTGTGAAAGATGAAGATTTGACTGTTCCTGAAGATGCTGGTTGAGTGACGGCAGGTTGTTGTGCTGCAGGTGCGTGTTACTACGACTCCAATCAGTCGATGTACGTGTTCGGCGGCTGCACTCAGAGCAGCTGTAACGCGGCCTTCAACGACCTGTGGCGTCTGGACCTCAACAGCAAAGAGTGGATCCGGCCGCTGGCGTCAGGTCAGACAGAGTCCCGCTGCAGCGCTCCGATGGGAGGCGTTCACTCGCTCACGCTCTCTCTTGTGTCGTTGTTCAGGCTCGTACCCGTCGCCCAAAGCCGGAGCCACGCTGGTCATGTACAGAGATCTGCTGGTGCTGTTCGGCGGCTGGACGCGGCCCAGTCCGTACCCGCTGCACCAGCCCGAGAGGTTCTTCGACGAGATCCACACCTACTCGCCCTCCAAGAACTGGTGAGAGACGACGATCCGTCACATGATCAGCAAAGAACACGCGTCTAATCAACTGAAATCGTTCAACTATAACAGTTTAACAATTCCTGTGTTTTGATTTAATACAGCTTTATCATCAAAAAATTTAATATTTTTTGATTTCATCAAATTTGAACAATTCTATAATCAAATGAAAATACTCAGTTTATTTAGGCAGTAACCCCGCCCCTTTCTCTCCCGCAGGTGGAACTGCATCGTGACGACTCACGGGCCGCCGCCCATGGCAGGCCACTCGTCCTCGGTGATCGGCAGCACCATGGTGGTGTTCGGAGGCTCTCTGGGCGCGCGGCAGATGTACGTATGACGCTCTGAACGCCGCGGTCAGCTGACGCACGCGTGCTTCATGATGTGTGTTTGTGTCTCAGGAGTAACGAGGTGTGGCTTCTGGATCTGGAGCAGTGGTCCTGGTCCAAACCCGCCGTCAGCGGCCCGTCTCCTCACCCGCGCGGCGGCCAGTCTCAGGTAACTCACGCTCTTCAGTCTCTCCGCCGCTTCCCATGATGCCTCTGAAACTGATGCGCTCACTGTGTCGCCCTCAGATCGTGATTGACAGCGAGACGCTGCTGATTCTGGGCGGCTGCGGCGGGCCCAACGCTGTGAGTATCTGCTGTGTAATGAGCGGGAGATCGACCTGCATCAGTGCTCCATGTCAAAAAGTTGATAAAAACATTGAATCCAATATTTGTTGACATACAACCAGAGATTTATAAGCGTGTGTGTGTGTGTGTGTGCAGCTGCTGAAGGACGCCTGGCTGCTGCACATGAGCGCCTCCAGCTGGACGTGGCAGCAGCTGCGGGTGGAGAATGAGGATCACGGGGCGCCCGAGCTCTGGTGTCATCCGGCCTGCAAGGTGAGCGAGACTTCCTGTGTTTGAGGAAGCACATGTGATTCAAATTTATTCACTCATCCATGCTACTGGTTTTATACCACATCTGTTATATTTAATAGTTAATTCACACTAATAATTTAATAACACTGTTCAGATCTTAAAATGATCAATCATGCAGTTCATTACAATGTTGTGTTGCCTACATTTATTTAATTTCAGCATATACAATTTTTTTTATTGTTTCATTTACTTTTAGACAAAACAATACTGAATTTTAATAATATTGGGCATTTATTGATTATCAATCAGCTTATTATATCTGCTATTATTTTGATATTGTTGCATCCCTATGAATAAACAATCATAGATTTGAATTTAATTGTATATTTTTTATTTAGTTATTAATTGATAAACAGTTTCCTATAAAATGGAAGATGATTTTTATTTCACAGAATTCTCTGATCCATCCATTAACCAACTGTTTTGATGGCTGTTACTTGTATTAAAGGGTTAGTCCACCCAAAAATGAATGTCTGTCATTAATTACTCTCCCTCATGTCGTTCCACACCCGTAAGACCTTTATTCATCTTCAGAACACAAATTAAGATATTTTTGATGAAATCCAAGAGGTTTATGACTCGTCCATAGACAGCAAAATAATCAACACTTTCAAGGTCCAGAAAGGTACTAAAGACATCGTTAAAACAGTCATGTGACTGCAGTGGATCAACCTTAATGTTATGAAGAGACGAGAATACTTTTTGTGTGCAAAAACAAAACAAAAATAAGGACTATATTCAACAATCTCTTCTCTTCCCTGTCATTATCTTACGCAGGTGACGCAGTAACACAGTGAAGCTTCTGTGTTTACATCCGAATGCCGGCTCAGAATTGGCCGAAGCTGATCACGTGATCAGCACGAGGCATGAGTTACACTGATGCAGGAGTCGGCCAATAATGAGTCAGCGTTCTTACATAAACACGGAAATGCAGCACTGCGCCAGCTATGTAACAGACGTATTCTCGTCTCTTCATAACATTAAGGTTGAACCACTGCAGTCACATGACTGTTTTAACGATGTCTTTAGTACCTTTCTGGACCTTGAAAGTGTTGATTATATTGCTGTCTATGGACGAGTCATAATTTTGATTTCATCAAAAATACCTTAATTTGTGTTCTTAAGATTAATGAAGGTCTTACGTTGTGGAACGACATGAGGGAGAGTAATTAATGACAGAAATTCATTATGGGGTGAACTAACCCTTTAAAAGAGTCCGTTCATATAAAAACACTCATTTGAGAAACTGAATAATTGGACATCAGAATTAATGATGTAATTGTGTCTGTTGCAGAACTAGTGTTGGACTATAAAGTTTCTCTGTTGTTTGACTGTTTAATTATTAATTCAATCATTTCCACTTGATATTGTCGTGAACGATTTGTCCATGTGTTTCATTTTTAATCTGTTGATTTTAATCAAAATGTCATAACCTGATCTTCCAGTGAAACGACTGACATCTCCAATCATCTCGTCCTCTTAAACTCCGCCCCTTTCTTACAATCCACTGCAAGTTCACATTCAGATCCACCTCCTTTTGAGTGCCACGCCCCATTTTCGACATCCAATGAATGGACAGAAATTTAGTCCTAGGTTTAAATCACTGCATCTTCAATATTCACATTAGCTCATGTCTCTCTCTGTCTCTCTCAGGTGGGTCAGTGTGTGGTGGTTTTCTCTCAGGCGCCGTCGGGTCGAGCTCCTCTCAGCCCGAGTCTCAACTCTCGGCCGTCCCCCATCAGCTCTACACCCGCCCCTCTGGGCCCGGACCCACCCTCTCTGCGCTCGCAGTCTCCGGTGCGCAGCGGCGCGGCAGGCGTGGTGCTGGGCGCGGTCGAGGAGGCGCCCTGTGTGAACGGTCGCTGGGGAACCCTGCGGCCGAGAGCGTCGGCTCGAGCGCGGGATGGCAGTCCGTCGTCGTCTCAGCAGCAGTCGCCCTCGCGAGGTCCTGACAGCCCGCCGCTGCTCAACGGCTCGTCGCCGTCCCCCCGCACCAGCCCCGTCCAAGTGGCGTCCCCGCCCACACGGCCACACGCACCAACAGACTACAGCTGGGACGCCGATCCGCTCAGCTCCAACGGGCTGCACACGCCTCCGCAGGCCGCGTCGCCACGCACCCCTCCGGGCGCCGTTTCTCCCGCCGCCCTGCGCCGAGGTCTGGAGGCCGTCAAAGCCTCGTCATCGCTGCCAACCTCGTCCTCGCAGTCCCAGCCTGCCGCTTCCGCGTCCGGCGGCACCCCTCCCGCCTCCTCCAGCCCGCCGCAGGCCGCAGCGGCTGACGGACACTCCATCCCGCCGATCGCGCGCCGGCTCGGCCACCACCCGCCGCAGAGCCTGAACGTGGGCAAGCCGCTGTACCAGTCGCTCAACTGCAAACCCATGCAGATGTACCTGCTGGACATTTCTCGTGCCAAGTCGGACGGTGTGGTGTCGTGGAAGGTGTACGGGAGCGGCGGTGCGCCCAGCGCCGTCACGGGACCGCCGGAGACCAGCCTGCACACGGTGGTTCAGGGGCGCGGAGAGCTCATCATCTTCGGCGGCCTCATGGACAAAAAGCAAAACGTCAAATATTACCCCAAAACCAACGCCTTGTACTTCGTCCGCGCGAAGAGGTAATGGAGGAACGCGAGCCGACGCGACACGGACAGGAACGACTGCTGCCCTTACACTAATTTACCTTAAAATACAGCTCAACACATATAAAGGACACTCAAACATAGTTGTTGTTTCAATTTATGAGTGAATGAATGATGTTTTTGCTATGTGCTCTGCAAGTGTGTGTGCGTGTGTGTGTGTGTGTGTGTGAGAGAGAGAAATCTAGAAGGGAATGTTTTATCGTTTCTGTCGCATTTCACCCTCAGAAACGCTGATCTGACTGAAGGAAACACGATTGTAGGACGAACCGATGAAATGGACCTTTTTTACCGCTCTTTCAGCCTGCATTGTTTACATTAAACGTGTGTGTGTGCGATGGTGCTGTTGAGGGAATGAGACCGTGGATTGTAAACGGAAATAAAGAAAGTTCTCCATGTCTTAATTCTCTGATGTAATGTTGAGTGCGTTTTTACGATCTTTACTGTAACGGAATAAAGCCGTGACGTCACCTGATCTGCTTCTCAAACCGTCTCAATAGAGGGTATGTATCAGGTATGTATCGACATCACTTTCCCGCCGGCGCGCTCCCTCAGCTGGACTGAGTGGCAAAAGAACCTGCTTCATGACTGGATTTAATAGAGGAAAACGCGAGTAAAACAAAAGATTACACTAAAGGTTGGACTCGAAAGTGTTCCTTATGACATGTCAAATCCATGCATATTGACATGCAGCCAGGAATCGTGTTTCCTGGTATTTATTATATATACCTGATTTGACGCCGGGGAAATACATAAAGCAACTCTGCCTGTGAATATTTTATGTAACTACAATATAGGTAGGTTTAAATCCGAGTAATAACTTATATCAATGTTATATCGTCATACTGTCCAGCCCTAAAACTTGTATAGTTTTTGTCAGTGTTTATATAAAACACGATATTATGCAGAATATAAGATGGTAATTGATGATTTGTCAACACAATATATAACAATACAATATATACGGTATGATTTTACCTCAAAAGCCAACATTTTGACAAAATGATAACTGCAATGTTTCTCTGCTGGAGTTCAGCTGTTTCTGTGAATTGCAGCGACATTTGCTTCTTTTTTCTGTAGCTTTCGGCAGTCTGTACCTCAGATTTTGTGTCAAAGCTATTTGTACGGTCAATCGCAAAGCTTTGGATGTGTTTTGTGTGTTTTTCGCGGCATTTACGTCTCTTGCCACTCAGTGGGCGTGACCGCGGTCATAACGGGCGACGGTGACGTCACGTGCATACCCTCTATATTTCTACACACTAGATTTTGAATGTCATTATTATTGTATTTTAAGTTTATGTGTTTAAAAATTACATCAGCTTTTATTTTATTTTAATTGGCTTCAGCTGAAAACGTTGAAACCTGACATTCACAGAGAGTATTAATTATTGGTATTATTTAATATATTCCTCACAGTTGAGTGAATCTTAATAATGTACTTACATATATGCGCTTGTGTGTGTAACTGCAGAGATTTATACCCATTTTTTGTCCTGGATTTGAGTCAAGAATGCGAGTTTAAGATCGGCAGCGGAACTTTAGTCCGGATTTCACCCGCATCATTCACCTTTAACCCATTTGAATCCAGTCTGTGGTGCTCCGACGGGATTGGCTGTCTGCTGGGGAGGCTGTGAGGTGCCGGAGGAGCTGCGCGCTGATTGGTCGGGCAGGAGGCGTGGGCGGGGCGGTCTCTGAAGCGCTTCGTGTTTACGAGTGTGTGAATCACAAACAGAAAAGCCATCAGACTCGGTAAGACACGCGTTAATACTGAGGAAATGGTCATGTAAAGTTTATCGTGCGGTTTAATTGTTTGTATGTAGCGTATATTAAACACAAAACATGCTTCGATGATTTCCTGAATCGTATGTCATAAACTTATGTAAATATTATGCTTCATAACATTCTTTCCATGTCAGTATGTTTACTTATGTTTTCAGTACCAGTGTTGTTAGAGGATGACTCGCCATGTAAATGTTCTTTTTTAAATGGAAATGTATTAGTTGTTGATAAATCAACCAGTAAATCAATGACAGTAATTTTTGAACTGTTGCAGATTTGAATCCTGGACACATTCCTGCAGTGTGGAAACATGATAATACGGTATAATGTCACATACGTGAGATAACACACACCGGCAGGATCTACAGTGTGTTTCCAGACATGCCAGTCATGCGGTTCCTAAACTCACCATTCGCCCCGCAGCCCTCCATCGCGCCCGTTGCCCGAGCGCCGCCCGGCCCCGCGCACGCCCCTGGGGCCCTGTGGCTCCCGCTGGACTTCACCCTGGGCGCGCTGGCGTGCTGCGGGGCATGCGTGTTCACCAACCCGCTGGAGGTGGTGAAGACCCGACTGCAGCTGCAGGGCGAGCTGAGGGCCCGCGGCTCCTACCAGCGGCACTACCGCGGGGTCCTGCAGGCGCTCTGGGTGGTGGGCAGCACGGACGGCGTCCGAGGGCTGCAGAAGGGGCTGACGGCGGCGCTGCTGTACCAGGGTCTGATGAACGGGGTGCGGCTCGGGTTCTACTCCTACACGCAGGCCTCGGGACTCACGGATGCCCCGGGAGGGAGTCTGATCGCAGGGGCCGCGGCAGGAGCTCTGGGGGCGTTCATCGCCTCGCCCGCGTATCTGGTAAAAGACTCATTTGCTGAACATCTGTACTGGTGGTGGTGATTTCCCGCTTCTATTCACTAGCTATGTTTCCATCCACCTGTTTTTATGCCCATTTTGGGATCAATTGTGAAAGCAGACCAATCGCATCGCAGCATCTCAAATTTTGGTTTGATTTGACTAAAATGGCTGTAACTCATGAGCAGAATGAGATATTTTCACCAAACTCAGCACGATCGAGATGCAGGCTTGCTTGATAAAACATAATACCATTTTATACATTTACTTAAAGGCCTTAAAGCTGCTCACAGCTGTATTTATTACTGATGTTTTGTGCCAGTTTCACAGAAAGTGACAATATTGTTCTCGTGAACACATGGGATGGAAACTCTGCTTTATTCACAAATGTTTTATGTCTTATTCCAATTTTGTGCACAAGGTAAATTCACAACTTTGGATGAAAACTAGCTAGTGTCATAATCGGTGGGGTCAGCATTGTGTTTCCGTCATGGAATAAAAAAGTGATTGAACTTTTTATCTCGATTCTGACTTTATTTTACCAGAAGTTATAAACTTAGAATTGCAATTAAAAAAGTCTAATTGTTTTAAAGTTTAATTACAAACTTTTTATCTCATAATTGTGAGTTTATTTTTTTAAAATTCTAAGAAAAAAAGTCTGTTTGACATATAAACTTTTTTATTCCGTGCTGGAAACAAGCTTCACACACGCCACACTCCTGGTCCCTTGACTTCCATTGATAAGCATGTGAATGCAGGAGACTGGAAATGCAACGCATGCGAATTTCACTGCATTCCAGAGTTTCAGTTGGGCGAACTCTGCCTTCTGAAGCCATGTGACTAACAGAAGATTGACACATCACGGCGTGACCTTTTAGCTGAATCAACAGAATGCAAGCTTTAAATATGCAGAATTGCAGCATTTCCATTATTGTGGTTGTTTACTGTCTTCATCCGACTCATTTTCAGGAACAAGTAACTGAAGCAGTAACTCGAGCTGTTGTCCGTTTGCTGCTGCATTAATCACTGCAGAGCTGCATACACACACACACACACACTCAGTGTTGACAGTAAGACAGCCGGAGACAGGCTCAAATATCAAAACAGCAGAGGAAGTTAAGTATTTGAGTGTTTTACGACAGACTCAGAGTCAGTGTGTTACAGTGCGGCTGTGATTAGTGTGTGATGCGTTTCCTGTGAAGGTCACACTCTTGTGTGAATTTGTGTAGGTGAAGACGCAGCTGCAGGCGCAGACGGTGGCGGCCATCGCTGTAGGACACCAGCACAACCATCAGGTACAGAGATCTGCGGCACCAGTCATGTGACTCACGTCTCATTCACTCAACACACCTCTCACTGTTCTGCACTGGCAGCCAATCAGAGTTCAGCACACAGAGGCGTGCATCAGCATCACATATTACGGCTGAACTCTGACCGGTCACCAGTGCAGGATTTTTATCAGCCAATCACAGATGAGACGCCATCGTCAGTGTGACGTCATCATGGGTCGGTGATTCTGATCATCGCTGATATCTGATGCTCAATAGTTCATCTGTGGCTCCATGGGAAATCCCTTTCATTAATTTAATGACTTATAATGTGTCTGCAGCCATAAGTTTGATAATATTTATTGATATTGATATTGATATTGATAAGTTTGTGTATATTTGAGTATTTTTGAGTTTGAGTATATATATATTATAAATATATATTGAGTATATATTAGTTTACATATATTTGAGTTTGTTTGTTTTGATTTGAATTTTTTTAGGTTATTTGAGTTGTTTAAATATATGTAGATTTGAGTATATTTGAGTTTAAGTATATATGTGAGTAAATTTGTTTATATGAGTTTGAGTATATTTAAGTTTATATGACTATATTCAAGTTTATCTGAGTATATGTGAGTTTATATAAGTTCATTTGACATATCCAAAAACCACTAGGCTAGTGTTATATATTTTGTCCAGCTGATTACTAACAATATCTCTAATGTTTTCAACTACTTGTAAATCATGAGAAAATTCCCATTCTAAACAGTGACACGGGGCAGTGCAGTCGCCTGTCAATGACGTCGGTTATCCTTTGTTACCGCCTTTACTGACGTAGAAACCACATGACAACAGTGCCGTGGACAAATGCGGAAGTAGAGTCTAGCGTCCAGCAAACCACTAGCTTGCTTCAAGCAGTTCCTTATTTACTTCTTGCACGTTTTATGGTGGATTGTGTTACTTATTTATGGAACATAATTACTGTTTGCCATCTGCCGCTGGTTCTGTCGACAAGGACAGCTCCTGTAAACTCATGACCGGAAAAGCGGAAGCGGCGCCGGCGACTGTGTCATAATAAAAGTCCCGCTGCTCGTGAGGCGTGTGTTGATCGATCGCTCCAGCTCCTCGTTCAGCTCCGCAACACTCGGTCCTGCTCTGCTTCATACTACAGTAACGTTAATAATCGCATCCATGAACATGAGTTCTTCCAGACTCCAATCCCTATTCTTTTGCACCGTCCGTTGAAATGGAGACCACTGCTGCGTCCCAATTCGCATACTATGCATCCTAAATAGTATTCGAAAAAATAATTAGTATGTCCCAAATCGTAGTATGTTGAAATGAGTATTCCAAAGATACCCGGATGGTGTACTTTTTCCGGTTAGAATTCGAAGTGCAGATCCGTGCACACTTCTAACGGCTAATATTGCCCATAACACATTGCGCTGTGGACGAGGATTCGATTAGAACTACAAATACGAATAAAAAGTGTTTAAAAACTACAAACATGACGGACGTGCGAGGTACGACGGTTAAGATAAAGTGGCTTGAATGATTAATAAGCAGTGTCTAACCTGACAAAAAGATATTTATTAAATGTTATCCACATTATATTTCATCTGCAACAGCATTGTGAACTTTTATAACGATGTGTTTGGTCATTAACTTTTAAATGCATCATTATGCAAAGATGAGGAGAGTTCTCTGCATGAAAGACCCATGACTGGCAGATCAACGTGCGACTACATTTCTCTCCGAAACGGTAGGAAAATAAATTTAATTTAAATGTGGAGGATTTTAACTGTGACATGATGATTGACACGGTAGTTTAAACAGTTACAGGTTGAGTAACTAAGCAACAGAATGTCCGTTAAAGACGCAGTTATGACGAGGTAGTATGTCCCAAAACTTGCATACTCTTCTACTACACACTCAAAAGTATGTACTTTTTCTTTACAAAAAGAGTACATACTTTTAGGACGTAGTATAAGTAGGCGAATTGGGACGCAGCACACATGTCCCAAATTTCCGCTCTAAAACTTGGCGTCATCAAACTACGCCTTTGTTTTGAATAGGCTTCTAGCGACCTCTAGCGGAAAAAAATATCACAAATTGTACCTTTAAGTTTAATGGAGTATATTTGAGGTTAAATTAGTTTATTTGACCATATTTGAGTTTGAGTATATGTGAGTATATTTGATTTTATATGAGTATATTTGACCATATTTTAATTTATTTGAGTATATTTGAGTTAAAATATGAGTTTGTGTATATTTGAGTATGTGAATATACAGTATGTGAGTATATTTTATATTTAACTGAGTATATTTGAGTTTATTTGACCATATTTGAGTGTATATGACTGAGTAAATATGAGTTTGAGTATATTTGAGTTTTAATGAATTTATTTGACCATGTTTGAGTTTATGTGAGTTTGAGTATAGTTTTCTAACGGTTGGCGTGTCGTTGTTCTTCAGGGCGTGTCGAGCGCGTTCCTGTCCATCTACCGCCGTGAGGGAGTGATGGGTCTGTGGAGGGGGGTGAACGGGGCCGTGCCGAGGGTCACGGTGGGGTCAGCGGCTCAACTGGCCACGTTCAGCTCGGCTAAAGACTGGGTCACACGCGCACAGGTCAGCACACACACATCTACAGCTGCTCATTAACACACACAGACTTTTGCTATAAAAACCTTCATTTATTGGGTTTATCTTCCTCAACTGGAGGTTTAGTCCTTCAGGAGGCAAACTTGTCCCTAACTGAATAGGTGATAAATGGGACACACATAAATGAAGTGTGTCTGTGTGTGTCTGCAGTGGTTCAGTCCTCACAGCTGCCTCACCGCTCTCATCGCCGCCATGATCAGCGGAGTCGCCGTGACGATCACCATGACGCCGTTTGATGTCATCAGCACTCGACTGTACAACCAACCAGTGGACGAGTTTAAGAGGGTAAAACACACACACACACACACACACACACACATTGTTTACCAAGTATAACATTGCAAAAATAAAAAGAACAAAAATGATTATATAAAATACGAATTTAGGTCTACATTAAATGAAATGCCCCCCGCTGTGTCTCTCTGTGCGTCTCAGGGCCGTCTGTACCGCGGGTTTGTGGACTGTCTGATGAAGGTTTGCGCCACTGAAGGGATTGTGGGTCTGTATAAAGGAATGACGCCGGTGTTTGTGCGTCTGGCTCCTCATACGGTTCTCAGTATGCTCATATGGGACGTCCTGAGACAGCGAGCACTGCTCTACACACACTGACACTCCAGAGCTGTGTGTGTGCGTGTGTGTGTGTGTGTGTGTGTGTGTGTGTGTGTGTGTGTGTGTGTGTGTGTGTGTGTGTGTGTGTGTGAATGATGCTGGAGGACGCTTGTGCTTCATCACACACAGATTCATCCAGATGCTTCAGCTTGAAATGACTCTAATGCAGTTGAAGAGGATCATGGGTTTTACCTCACCAGTGTGTCTTATCTCCGATATAACTGTAAAGACTCTTTGTATTTTTATCATGCATTTGATTAAAGTTTTTACTGACTGACTTCAGTGTGTCTGTGATTATTAGTACAGCTTCAGACTGCAGTTGAGCTCCGAGGTCAGAATTTGCAAATGTTTTCTCAGTTAAACCTTTTTTATCTAAAATACTTGAGAGTTTAAGTGAATATTTCAATCATTTGTCGACACATTCGCACGTGCACGGTTCTGATGTCGGCTAATGGTCACGTGACATGCAGCTAAAACATCTTTTTAGTAATTGTTTTTATTTTGATTGGTTTTAATATAAAACTGTTCATTTGTTGTAATTTTGCATTTTTATGGTTTCATTATATAATCATCTTCATCAACTCACGACTCTGCCCAGCAGCTGCCCAGTTCCAGAAACACGGTGTTAAAAATACCAGTAAAATATGACAAAAGAAACTTTTAAGCATTATACTTTTGTTTATAATCTACAATGTTTCTCTAGGAATAAACGGATCAAAATATAGATGGCTTCGCAAATCCCGCCATTCTGCTCTGAGGTAAAACTTGTTGAATCACGTGACTGGTGTTGCACTGATAGTCAAATCCACTCGCCTCTCGTCGTGTCCTCTCAGTTCTCTCATGGTTCTGAAGTTCTGTGTTGGTTCTGAGGTTCTTTCTTTGATAGTTCTCCGCTGCTGCTGGTTGAAGCTCTCCGCTGTTTCTCCAGCAGGTGGCGCTGCTTATTGAGTCACTGCGGCTGTAAATGTGCCTCTCTGTCCGTGATGTTCTTCTCTCAGTCTTCGAGATGTTGAAGTCAAAGAATAAACACAAACAAGAAGCGACACTCAATAGAAGGTTGCATTGCAGCACCGGCGCCCAGCAGCAGCCCTGCGCTTCCGCCATTCTGGAGTGAAAGCGAGTGTCAGTCCACTAGTTTCTATGGCAACATCAGTACATTAAAGATGAAATCCAACCTGAATGATGACAACACAGAATAAAATATTATCGCTAGTGATCATCAAATCCTTTTAACAGTTTATTTTACACACTTTGTGTTTAAGTCTTCCACTTTTTTCAAAAAACCTTTGCTCTCTAGAAAATTACAATTCTTTAACAGGCTTATAAACACTGAATTATTACCAACATATGAAATTAAATTAAGGACATGCATCAGAAAAATTGGGAATGTTGGACAATAAATATGAATATAACAGCTTGATTTTGTAGTGTTGTCTAATATCCGTTAAAGCAAAAGTGTGAATTATGGGATAACGGACACAGCAATGCATCATGTGTTATAGATCATTATGTTTGTAGCGTGATCCATTAAAACGTACAATACAACCTATTTCAATTCAGACCTAGATATTGTTGCTCCACTAGGTCTGAAATATATTGTTCGCTGCAAACATGATGATCTTAAATGTATTAAAGGTGCCCTAGATTCAAAAACGTAATTTATCTTGGCATAGTTGAATAACAAGAGTTCAGTACATGGAAATGACATACAGTGAGTCTCAAACTCCATTGTTTCCTCCTCCTTATATAAATCTCATTTGTTTAAAAGACCTCCGAAGAACAGGCGAATCTCAACATAACACCGACTGTTACGTAACAGTCGGGATCATTAATATGTACGCCCCCAATATTTGCATATGCCAGCCCATGTTCAAGGCATTACACAAGGGCAGCCAGTATTAACATCTGGATCTGTGCACAGCTGAATCATCAGACTAGGTAAGCAAGCAAGAACAACAGCGAAAAATGGCAGATGGAGCAATAATAACTGACATGATCCATGATATCATGATATTTTTAGTGATATTTGTAAATTGTCTTTCTAAATGTTTCGTAAGCATGTTGCTAATGTACTGTTAAATGTGGTTAAAGTTACCATCGTTTCTTACTGTATTCACGGAGACGAGAGTCGTTGCTATTTTCATTATTTAACACTTGCAGTCTGTATAATTCATAAACACACCTTCATTCTTTATAAATCTCTCCAACAGTGTGTAATGTTAGCTTTAACCACGGAGCGCTATCAAACTCATTCAGAATCAATGTAAACATCAAAATAAACACTGTACTTACGCGATTAGACATGCTGCATGACGAACACTTTGTAAAGATCCATTTTGAGGGTTATATTAGCTGTTAACTTTTTTTTATGTTGTTTTAGGCAAGCGCGAGCTCTTGGGGCGTGGAGCACCAGATTTAAAGGGCCACACACCCTGAATCGGCTCATTTGTAATTATGCCCCAAAATAGGCAGTTCTATGGGGTAATCTATGGGTATTTTGAGCTGAAACTTCACAGACATATTCAGGGGACACCTTAGACTTATATTACATCTTTTAAAAAAAAGTTCTAGGAAATACTCAATAAAGTAGGCTAACTACATTACCTCAGATGGATGAATGGTTGATTCCACAACTGGTAAAATAAAACATATATAAGACAATACAACATTCACTGTAGGATCATACAATTTACTGGAGACTTAACTTAAAAACTGTTTTATTGCACTTCTGATTTGACAGTGAAATTCGCTGATTTTAGATGTGAAGGATTCAATAGTCCAGTTAATATTTTTAGCTCATAATGGCGGCCGTGCCACCTAGAGGCCGTTACCCAAAAAGTATCAAAGTGTCGCATCTTGGGTTCTAAGCTCTTTGTTGAAGTTCACTCACTCTAACTTTTCTATTTTAGTCGTGAAACACTAATTAACCATCATCCGCAGGTATGAAAGAACAAAAACAACGCCTTTTGCCGTGTTTAGATCGAAATGATTGCTTACTGCACAGTGGACGCGATTTACGAGGGTCATGTGCTGTTCACTGTGCTTACTAGAGCCTTCATAAATAGTAAGGATAGTTTGGTGGTGTATGAGTTAATCTAAAACAGGAAATGAAGGAATCTAAATAATTGAATAATTTGTTTTGGTGTTTGTACTTTTACCTCAGAGAGCATTCATGTTTATCTGATAGACGTGGTACACCAGTGCAGATAAATTCCGGCTAATCACTGACTAAACAGGTTAAGCATCTTGCTCAATGCTGGCAGATCATGATTCACGACTCTCAGGGTTTGAACCAACAACCTTTTAATTACCATGTCATCAGCCCTCATAAGTCTATGATCTCACAGACACTCGCGTAATCATGTGATTGACGTTTATATTAGATAGTGAAATGTCAAAGTGAGGCATGGACACTGTTCTTCTCTGTTTCTGCTCAGATGTTCCTCATCTGGACTTTCTGCAGGCCTGATGTCTTGTGGGCGGAGCTTGTGTGAGGAGGATGATGTCATCACTGAGCATGCTCCCTCCTGCAGCAGTGACATCACTGATGCATTCCACAGACCCTCCCCCTCTCTCTTCTGTGTTTCTTCAGCTCCGCCCCTCCAGATTCCAGCATGATGGAGGTTCTTCTTGTGCTGTCGAGGTTCAACTCACAAAATCCCACTCAAACTTCACAGCTGCATGTAGTTTGTGTAGTTAATTCATGATGTTATGTAGTTCACATAGTCTATATAATTTGTTTTATTCACGTAGTTTATGTAGTTTGAAGTTTATATCATTTTAGATCATACAGTTTATAAAGAATAAGTTGTATGTAGTTTGTATAGTTTATGTATGTTTAGTTTATGTAATTTGTTTAATTCATATAGTTGAATATTTTATATAGTTTGTTTATAGTTTGAAAAAAGTTTAGGAAAATTTGTGTATAGTTTATGTAGTTAAGTTTTTGTAATAATTTTAGTTCATACAGTTTATATAGTTTGAGTTTGTATAGATTGTAGTTTGTGTGGCTTATATTTGTATAGTGTAAAATTTGTTTAGTTCATATGATTTGAATAGTTAATGTAGTTCATATAGTTAAAAGCTCATTTGTTTGATGTCGTTTTCACTGTGAAGTCTGGTGAGTTTAATGTGGGAGAGATTGAGAAACGAGTGAAGTGGGGGATGGGAAGAGAAAAGAGGGCAGACACACTGAGGGAGGTAGAGAAAATAACACTGACAGAACAATGAGAGAGAGAGAGACGGACAGACGGGGAGCTGAGCTGGAAAAGGCAGGTACAGTCACATCCTGTTGCCTCTGTGGATAAAGCAGAGAAAACTGTGTGTGTGTGTGTTCAAGTAACTGCATGCCTTTGTGTGTTTGTAGACATGCATGACTGCCTGTGTGTGTGTGTGTGTGTGTGTGTGTCATTTTACTGCTCTTTGTCAGTCAGTAACTGTTTAACTCTTCACCTCTGCTGATCTGAGAGACAGACAGGCAGAGAGAGAGAGACAGGAGGGAGGGAATGAGGGAGGAAAAGGCGTGTCCTCGTGCAGATACGATCCTTACTGCTACAACTCTCTCTCTCTCTCTCTTTCTGTCTGTGTTTGATTCACTACAGCGCTGCAGATCAAGGAAAGAGGAACAACACAGTGGAAGAGTTTGATCTGCTGTTCAGGTATGTTTGAGAAAGAAAAGAGACTCTATCAGATTCAAACTCAGTGATTTCTCAACAGCTGGAGAGAAAAGAAACAGAGATTCAGCATAGTAATAGATGTGTTTGTGTGTCAGTGTGAGCTGAAGGTCTGAAGTTCTTCATCTGTCATGCAGTCATGTGTGTCGCTCTTCAGCTCGTTCATGTGTTGTTCTCCAGCGCAGGTGAGAGTGACGCGTCCGACACACTGAACGTCGGTGTGTTTTCTGATTTATTCTGTACGTGAACTTTATATCTCTGCAATACGAGAGAGAGCTTCTGAGGAACATATATTCCACCTAAAACAGCGTCGCTCGACACATTCATGAGTGATCTTTGGTATTGAAGACATGGACACACCTTGTAACACACCTTATTTGATGCTTACTTTTTATGTGTGTAATATTACATAGTAAGTGTTCAGTAATTGTATATAGTTTATGTTGCATGTAGTTAGGATAGTTCATGTGTTTGTATACTTTATATAGTTTAAGTTTATGTAGATTGGATAGTTTATATAATTTGCTTAATTCTTAGTTGTAACATGTATGTTCTGTTTTAGTTTTGTTTTTGTTCTGTTTGCTCTTTTCCTAGTTAGTTCCCTAGTTTGTTGATTAATACCCACACCTGTTTCATTTTATCTTTGAGTACTCTGTTAGTATTTAAGCCCGTAAGAGTTGCCCTAGTTCATTTGTCTGTTATGTGTATGTGGTTGTTTGTATTATTACTCCTGTTTTCTCCTGCGATCTCCTGAGCATTTCAATACAGCCACTCTGTGACCGAACAACGGACCCTCATAGCCAGTAAAAAAGAAATGCACTTACAGGCAGCCCAGCTTCACTGCCTGGAGCAATCCCTCGAGGTCCACACCAGTGGATTTTTACAACTGGCGTGCTTCACTTACTTTTCGGACCACTGTCTGTGCGTCTTCTATCATACCAGTCTCAATACAGAAATAAAAGCATGCCTGCCCAGTGTGGGTCTTTGGGGGAATTTCGCAGAGTTTGTGGAGTGGGTGCTGGTGACCTTGCAGATCCCTATTCACCATCTGCCCCGCTGAGGAAGTCTTCACCAGCCCCGCTCCAGTCCCAGAGCCCAGCCAGTCATCCAAACTGCTCTCCATGCTGGAGCCCAGCACAGACACTGAGCCCAAGCCCACCATGGAGAACGCACCAGAGCCGACGCCTGAGACATAATTTGCCCCAAAGCCCGACCCCAACGGACCATCTGACCAGGTGCGTGAGGCAACTACATCGTCCATTCCTGTGGAGTTGCTTGTGGAGTTCGAGGGCATGGAGGGAAGCCTCGTTCACACCCTGCTGATGTGGAGTTGTGCCTGGCCTCTGAAAATTATTTAGAGGAATTGGAGGAGGTAATTTCCCTGTTTCTTCCATCCCCAGTGGTTCCGCCCAGCTCGAAGTCTTCTGTGTGACCCTGGCTCCACCTCAATCTTCTGGCACCCTGGCTCCACCTCGTTCTTCTGGCACCCTGCCTCCACCTCAATCTTCTGGCACCCTGCCTCCACCTCGGTCTTCAGGCACCCTGGCTCCACCTCGTTCTTCTGGCACCCTGCCTCCACCTCGGTCTTCTGGCACCCTGCCTCCACCTCGGTCTTCTGGCACCCTGGCTCCACCTCAGTCTTCTGGCACCCTGGCTCCACCTCTGTCTTTTGGCACCCTGGCACCACCTTAATCTTCTGGCACCCTGGCTCCACCTCAATCTTCTGGCTCCACCTCAATCTTCTGGCACCCTGGCTCCACCTCAATCTTCTGGCACCACCTTAATCTGCTGGCACCCTGGCTCCACCTCAATCTGCTGTCACCCTGGCTCCACCTCGTTCTTCTGGCTCCACCTCAATCTGCTGGCACCCTGGCTCCACCTCGGTCTTTTGGCACCATGGCTCCACCTCGTTCTTCTGGCACCCTGGCTCCACCTCAATCTTCTGGCACCTCCTTAATCTTCTGGCACCCTGGCTCCACCTCAACCTGCTGGCACCCTGGCTCCACCTCGTTCTTCTGGCTCCACCTCAATCTGCTGGCACCCTGGCTCCACCTCTGTCTTTTGGCACCCTGGCTACACTTCGGTCTTCTGGCTCCACCTCAATCTGCTGGCACCCTGGCTTCACCTCAATCTTCTGGCTCCACCTCAATCTGCTGGCACCCTGGCTCCACCTCGGTCTTTTGGCACCCTGGCTCCACCTCAATCTGCTGGCACCCTTACTCCACCTCAATCTTCTGGCTCCACCTCAATCTGCTGGCACCCTGCCTCCACCTCGGTCTTTTGGCACCCTGGCTCCACCTCGGCCTTCTGGCACCCTGGCTCCACCTCAATCTTCTGGCTCCACCTCAATCTTCTGGCACCCTGGCTCCACCTCGGTCTTCTGGCACCCTGCCTCCACCTTGGTCTTCTGGCACCCTGGCTCCACCTTGGTCTTCTGGCACCCTGGCTCCACCTCAATCTTCTGGCTCCACCTCAATCTTCTGGCACCCTGGCTCCACCTCGGTCTTCTGGCACCCTGCCTCCACCTTGGTCTTCTGGCACCCTGGCTCCACCTTGGTCTTCTGGCACCCTGGCTCCACCTCAATCTTCTGGCACCCTGCCTCCACCTTGGTCTTCTGGCACCCTGGCTCCACCTTGGTCTTCTGGCACCCTGGCTCCACCTCGGTCTTCTGGCACCCTGCCTCCACCTTGGTCTTCTGGCACCCTGGCTCCACCTTGGTCTTCTGGCACCCTGGCTCCACCTCAATCTGCTGGCACCCTGCCTCCACCTCGGTCTTTTGGCACCCTGGCTCCACCTTGGTCTTCTGGCACCCTGCCTCCACCTTGGTCTTCTGGCACCCTGGCTCCACCTCAATCTTCTGACTCCACCTCAGTCTGCTGGCACCCTGGCTCCACCTCAATCTGCTGGCACCCTGCCTCCACCTCGGTCTTTTGGCACCCTGCCTCCACCTTGGTCTTCTGGCACCTTGGCTCCACCTCGGTCTTTTGGCACCCTGGCTCCACCTTGGTCTTCTGGCACCCTGGCTCCACCTCGGTCTTCTGGCACCCTGGCTCCACCTTGGTCTTCTGGCACCCTGGCTCCACCTTGGTCTTCTGGCACCCTGGCTCCACCTCAATCTTCTGGCTCTACCTCAATCTGCTGGAACCCTGGCTCCACCTCGGTCTTTTGGCACCCTGGCTCCACCTCGGTCTTCTGGCACCCTGGCTCCACCTTGGTCTTCTGGCACCCTGGCTCCACCTCAATCTTCTGGCACCCTGGCTCCACCTCGGTCTTCTGGCACCCTGCCTCCACCTTGGTCTTCTGGCACCCTGGCTCCACCTTGGTCTTCTGGCACCCTGGCTCCACCTCAATCTTCTGGCTCCACCTCAATCTGCTGGCACCCTGCCTCCACCTCGGTCTTTTGGCACCCTGGCTCCACCTTAGTCTTCTGGCACCCTGCCTCCACCTTGGTCTTCTGGCACCCTGGCTCCACCTTGGTCTTCTGGCACCCTGGCTCCACCTCAATCTTCTGGCTCCACCTCAATCTGCTGGCACCCTGGCTCCACCTCAATCTGCTGGCACCCTGCCTCCACCTCGGTCTTTTGGCACCCTGCCTCCACCTTGGTCTTCTGGCACCTTGGCTCCACCTCGGCCTTTTGGCACCCTGGCTCCACCTTGGTCGTCTGGCACCCTGGCTCCACCTCGGTCTTCTGGCACCCTGGCTCCACCTTGGTCTTCTGGCACCCTGGCTCCACCTCGGCCTTCTGGCACCCTGCCTCCACCTTGGTCTTCTGGCACCTTGGCTCCACCTCGGTCTTTTGGCACCCTGCCTCCACCTTGGTCTTCTGGCACCCTGGCTCCACCTCGGCCTTCTGGCACCCTGCCTCCACCTTGGTCTTCTGGCACCTTGGCTCCACCTCGGTCTTTTGGCACCCTGCCTCCACCTTGGTCTTCTGGCACCCTGGCTCCACCTTGGTCTTCTGGCACCCTGGCTCCACCTCAATCTTCTGGCTCCACCTCGGTCTTTTGGCACCCTGGCTCCACTTCGGTCTTCTGGCACAGTTTGTGTAATTTGTTAAATTCATAGTGTTTGTATAGTTTGTTTAAGCAGTTTAAATAGTTTATAGCTAATTTTATATAGTTTGTATTGTTTATATAGGTTATATAGCTTAAGTTTATGTTGTTTGTGTAGTTTATTTTTTGTAGTTTGCATATTATTTTGTTTATTTAATCTCTTTTATGTGTAAAAGTGTTTAGTAATTTATATAATTTGTTTAATTCACATAGTTTATCTTTTTGTTGTTTGGATAGTCTATGTGGGTTATATAGCTGTTAAGTTTATGTATGTGGTTTGTGTATTATTTTATTTATTTAGTTAATATCTTATGCCAAGTTTACACTGTAATGGTGGCACAGAAGCGCAACAGTTCGCTTTGATACGAGGGGCTGAAGTGGGTCAGAGCAGGTTTAATGAGTTCTGAGATTTATCCGGCATTTATATTGAATTTTGAGCAGGCACAGAGCAGCTTTAACTTGTCTGTGTAAAGATGCCTTTATATGTGCAAAAGTGTGCAGTAGCTCAGTGTGGAATAAAACAGATTGTATTTAAAAATATTCAGTGTGAAATAATGTCAGTTGTTGCTTCAGTATTGAAATAGCATTGGCAGAAATCTCTCCCACAGCACTTCGTTGGTTTGATTTGACTCGTTTGCTCCGTTTCAGCATCATGGCATCAGCGGCCCCTCAGAAGAGGATGGTGTCGTCTGTTTTCATCACTCTGGCGTCTCCGTTCAAGGCGACTGTCACCCCAACGGCTCACGTCCACAGCAGCCCGCGGCGCCGGAGCTCTGCATCACAGGACGGACGGACCGGCCCGTCCACAACCGCTAGCCCGCTCTACGCCCAGCCCACCGCCGCCCCCTACAGACGGGACAGCACACGCGCTCCAGACGGTGAGAAGACGCTTGCGTCAAGTCCATTTGTGTAGCGGTTTTACAATATGCATCGTTTCAAAGCAGCTTTACAGGAAATCATGTTAATGTTTATAGTCACATTAGCAGGTTAGGCCTTATATTTTTTGCGATAATATACACATTCTTACAGTTGAGATTTGCTGTACAGTACATGTCACTTTATGCATTGGGTGTGTGTTTATCGTGGGTTAGTAAAGATGATTTGCTCATTGATTCTTGATCTGTTAGCGGTTGTAAGCAGTTACCCTGATAACCTCCCCCTCCCGCCTCCTCCACATGACCCCTGCGACCCCTGCGACCCTGAGCCCGGACCACCAGACGCCCCTGCAGAGGTCAGTTTGTTTCCCAGAATGAGTCTTGATTTAGCACGCCGTACATCTTATTTAAGTTTCCTGCATTTGTGTATTACATATCTGTACATATGTATATATATTGTCTATTTTGTATATTGTGTCATTTTTACATAGTTTTATTTTCTAATCATCTGTGTCACTGTCATTCTGTATGTACTGTGGAAGCTTCTGTCACCAAGACAAATTCCTTGAATGTGTAAGAGTGAGTGTGAATGACACTGCTGTTGCTCTTCTGGCAGGAGAGCGCTGTCGGTGGAGCGGCACTGAGATCGGCGCCCTCTGCTGGAGGGATCGTGAACGAGCCTTCAGCTGGGCCGCACTGCACCGGTGAGAAACCTGGTGATAACACGACGAATCCTTTGAGAGGATAGTCATTTAGACCTGCTCTCTATGTGCCTCAGATGTGTGTGGATTCTGTCGGAAGCTGGTGCCGCTGTCCGAACCCGCCATCGACGCTCTGAACCGGACGTACCACGCCGCGTGTTTCCAGTGCCGGCAGTGCCACGCGCCTCTGGCAGCCAAACTCTACTACAATAAATCTGGGATCCCTCTGTGCGAGGACTGTTACCAGGTACTGTTATCAAAGAAGAATTCAAAGATTTTTTTCCCTTATTGTGCCGTATATCTGAGTGAAACCCTTCTGGAGCAAGAACAAATGTAGGGCGGGGCTTGATTTTATCTGTGGGGAATTGATTGGATGGTTGTGGTTTGCTATTGGTGGAGCTCATGTGAGTGACAGGTTGCCCCGCCCTCATCATCAGAGAAGAGAATATTGTATAACATACATTATAGTTATCAAGTTTTGATGATGTGTCCGACAGGCCAGCCTGGAGCCATGCTGGGCATGTGGTGACGTCATCAAAGACCATGTGATCCGAGCGCTGGAACGAGCCTATCACCCGCCCTGTTTCGTGTGCACAACGTGCAGACAGCCAATCGGAGAGCAGCGGTTTGCGCAGGGGGAAGTGGGTGAGGTTTACTGCCTACAGGACTACTACAGGTACAGACTCATCTCAACCACATATTTATATGAGAATTTTGGGATACTGCGTAGAAAAAATGCTGAATGGAAAAGATACACATAAAAAAACGTATGCGCTCATCAACTGAGACTCAATCACATTTACTGATTTACCCTCAAAACCCTCATGTGACTTTTCCTCAGCAGAGGCTGTGATTGGATAGCTGGAATAACCAGAGGTCCAATCACATCGCAGCATCTCAAATGTTGTTTCTGAAACGCCTGAGTCAAAGTCTGTTATCAGAATGGTTTAGTTCTCTAGAACACATGGGATGGAAACGTGCTTTATTCACAATTGTTTTATTCCAATTGTGCGCATCAGTTAAACTCACAGCAAGTGTTGATGTTGAGCGAGTGAGAATAACATGCACTAAACACGAGCTTCTCTGCAGGAAATACGCACCGCAGTGCCGCGTGTGCGCAGAGCTGATCATCCCGCGCGAGGACGGAACGGACAGCTTCACTGTGGAGTGTTTGGGTCACTCGTACCACGAGGACTGTTACCGCTGTGAGGTGTGTGTGTGTGTGTGTGTGTGCGCGTGTGTGTGCGTGTGTGTGCGTGCGCGTGCGTGCGTGCGTGAGTGCACAATATGTAGGGATTTTTAATGCACAAAATGCAAAGATGACCCAGCTGACAAGAATGTTTTACTAATGTTCCCATAAATTATTGAAAATGTTATTTCTGAAACGTCATTTTTTTCTTGGTTGTGTGAATGTTAAAGGATTATTTCACTTTTAAATAAAAATTTCCTGATAATTTACTCTCCTCCATGTCGTCCAAGATGTTCATGTCATTCTTTCTTCAGTGGAAAAGAAATGAAGGTTTTTGAGGAAAACATTCCAGGATTTTTCTCCATATAGTGGACTTCACTGGGGTTCAACGGGTTGAAGGTCCAAATGTCAGTTTCAGTGCAGCTTCAAAGAGCTCTACATGATCCCAGACGAGGAATAAGAGTCTTATCTAGAGAAACCATCGGACATTTTAGAAAAAAATGTAAATGTATATGCTTTATATAAACAAATGTTCACCTCCGCTTTCCCTATTTTACTTATGGAACGAACGCAGCGCCAGTTCCATTTTTTCTGTAAGTAGAATAGGGAAGGTGTAGGACATTCAGCGCAAGCTTTTTCAAGAATACGGAAATGCGGTTTTGGCGGAGGCACTTAGAAGACAATCATTTATGTATATAAAGCATATACAGTTATATTTTTTTAGTAAATGTCTGATGGTTTCTCTAGATGAGACTCTTATTCCTTGTCTGGGATCATGTAGAGCTCTTTGAAGCTGCACTGAAACTGACATTTGGACCTTCAACCCGTTGAACCCCAGTGAAGTCCACTATATGGAGAAAAATCCTGGAATGTTTTCCTCAAAAACCTTCATTTCTTTTCCACTGAAGAAAGAATGACATGAACATCTTGGACGACATGGAGGAGAGTAAATTATCAGGAAATTTTTATTTAAAAGTGAACTAATCCTTTAAGAAACATTCAGTTTTTGCAAACATTATGGGAGTTACTTTTGAATGTTCTCTGAACGTTAGACGAACGACCAACTAAAGCGTTCTGTGAACGATGTATAATTAATGATTTTGTGCTAATTTTGAGATCATTATTAACTTTCAGGGGTCAGTAGTCGCATTCACTAAGATGAATTGATGAACAAATGTTCTTAACGTTACTGGAAGAATGTGTGTTCATAACGTTGAGCGAACATTGCCAGAACGTTCTGAGAACATTACTAATATGCAGTGCAATCATTTCAAGTGTGATGATTGATTGTAAGCTTCACATGATGCTTTGCAACATCAACATCTCTCTCTCTCTCTCTCTCAGGTGTGCCGTGTGCTTCTGTCTCCGGAGCCCAACGAGAACGGCTGCCACCCGCTGGACGGGCAGATTCTGTGCAAACCGTGTCACGTGTCGCTGATCCAGAGCGCGGCGCACTAAACCTGCACATCACTGTGACGATGATGACACACCGATTGTATTAGAAACTGAAATTTAACATTGGGACCATGGCTAATACTTGGTTTCTTTTCTTTTAACATTCTGAAAGAGTCTCTTCTGCTCATCACAGCTGCATTTATTTCATCAAAGTGAAATATTATTACAATTTAAAATATCTGCTTTTCTGTGTGAATATCTTTTGTCCTGAATCAGATGTATCAAGTAGTCTTTTGCACTCTTTTTTGTAATATGCACAAAATGCAAAGCACCAAAGATATTTATTCAACAGCAGCGACACCAAAATCCCATATTCATTGTTATTTCCGCTGTAATAGGAATCTGACTACAAATAAACTACTAATATATGCCATCTTGAGCTTGACTGCTTTATGATCTCATTGTCACTGTGATTTACTGAAATATTAAATAAAATAATCAGTATGTGCTGTGAAATATTATGCTGTGCCATCATTCATGACATTTGCTTAGATGTCGCAGAGTGACGGGGGCGCGCAGGGTTGCGGTGCTCGTCGCCGAGGGTTCCTTCGCGCGCTCCCGCTCGTGCACGCGCACGGCCGCGAGATCTTTTTCCTCACACGAGCTAGCAGTGGATTTTACCTCACGGTCAGAGATTAAACGACGCGAAAGCGCATATGTGCATGAACGGGACACGGTCGACGCAGGATGGTTCGGGAAACCAGACACCTCTGGGTGGGAAATTTACCCGAACATGTTCGTGAGGAGAAGATTGTGGAGCATTTTAAACGGTGAGTTACACAAGAAGCGGAGCTGCGCGCGCAGTGACGCGGCCTCGCGCGGACACAAACAGCCTCAGCCCGCGATGGCAGAAAATTAGCGACGAAACGCCGATGAAATCGAGCTAAAGCACCAACAACGACCCCCAAACACGATTTAAAATCTAAAAACAAACTGAAGCGATATCTGATGAGCCGCCAGTCCGCTAACATGACCAAGTTGAGCAGTTAGCTGGCCGCTTCACTAGTGACTAGTTAATGTTTTGCTGGTAAATTAGTGAAATCTGTGGTCTTTTCCACAGAAAACGTCCGTTTTGAGTTCACGCCACAATTACGCCTCACGAAAAGTCGCATAAAACGCGCTTTCAGCTGGAGAACAGCGAGTGTTTGTGTCGGTGTGCGGTAATTAGCTCGCGGCTAACAGCGTCCGGACAGGCTGAGCCGGTTTAACAGCGAAACCGATTCAGTCCGAAGAAACAGAAACTTGATTGAGGATCTGCAGTTCGTTCTGCGATAGTTCTGAAGTAAACACAAAGTTCACATAAGTACTGTTTTACTTGAGTTAACTGAATTACTGTAAGTGTTGTGAAATCGCTTTGCGTTCGCAGTGTGAACGCGCGCCGGAGCGTAATAAAAATGATTGGGTGCCATTATCAGCTGTCGAGCAAACAAACATTATGAAGGTCTCAAGTTTTTGGATGTCAGAAATTGAATAACGTTAACCTGTTTGTTTTCTGTGGCCGACGGTCACGTGATTCCTGAATGTGCGTAACGTTTACGGTGGCTTGTCTCTCTCTCTCGCAGGTATGGCCGGGTGGAGAGCGTCAAAGTCCTGCGGAAGCGCGGCTCCGAGGGCGGCGTGGCGGCATTTGTGGATTTCGTTGACATTAAAAGTGCTCAGAAGGCGCACAATGCCGTCAACAAAATGGGGGACAGGGACCTTCGCACCGATTACAATGAGCCGGGTTCAGTGCCCAGCGCCGTGCGGGGTCTGGAGGACGGCACCCCCTCTAGCAGTCATGGAAGGGAGGTTGCGGGGTTCTCGAGGAGCACCGTGGGGCCAGTGTACGGGCCTCCGGTGTCTCTCCACACCAGAGAGGGGCGCTATGAACGCAGACTAGACGGGTAAGTGGACACAGGCTCCCTCAGGGGGACTATGGTGTCAGATACAGGGGTTGAGGTTGGGTAAAACACAATACTGATTGCTAAGACCAGATTCTAGGGATCCCTCTCCATTCTCTGAGGCCTGACTTCCTGCACACGGAATTATTAATCCTTGTCTATCATGTAAGAATGAGTGGATTAGATTGGTGTGTTCAAAATGTGGGATTACTGTGTGAGCCATAGCCCTCGTCTGAGTTGGATATTACCCACGTGGAGAATATCCCGTTCGGTTTGGATATTACGATGTCTGGCGGGTGAGTTTGGATATTAGGCGTTCTCCAAATCTCGGATATTACTCCCCCTTGGATGGTGCTCTTTGGAAGTATGTGCCGATGACGGATTAAACACAAGATTTTTAATGGGGAAAGTAGTTACGAGATATCGCAAACCTTTTTGTCAATTCTCATTTGCCTTGCACGATTATCCCATCACCCATTTGGTCATTGTGCTAACTGTCTGTCATGGTCAGCCGTGGATGTGTATCACTGCCGTGGATTTAAGAGCGAAACGCACCAGCGCCGTGTGGAGTAAGTGTGTCAGGGTTCATCATCTCCATCCTCCTTGTCACCGCACATCATTCTTAGAAAGGGCCACAAACGCTCGTCGCTCGCTCGCTTGGATATTTCCGTGAAGCTTCGAAGACCAGAAGACGTCACGGGAAGATTCCCACTGCCTGAATGTTGGATCTAACCTCATGTTGGATGTATAGGCGTAGATCGAACTGGATTATCTGATCTCGAGTGGATGTACGCAGCCGTTAGAAGAGTTTGCTGAAGCACCGCTGCCGTTCGGAGGAACGTAATGCGCTGGAATTACCAACTGTTCGTTTTTTGTTTTGTTTTTTTGCCCGCAGAGCCGTCGTCTTTTTGTGTGCGCCGTTCGGATTATTCCTCGCCAGTGGAAAGCTATGTTTTTCTTGGAAGAAGATCGTTTTTTTGTTTTTTGTTAAAGACTTTTTACTATTTTATTTTTGTTAAACTGTCATCAAGTCTACCGGTACAGAAGGCACACGGATGGCCGACGCGACCTTGATTGGATGAAGACCCTTTTTGCATAGTGGGATTCGGGACTTTTTCGCCAGGCACCGCTATACGCCGTCGCTGTTTTTGGCTCACACAAAATTCCTCCTATATTGTATTGGGAATATGTAGGGTCAGTTACTGCTCTGAAAAGGTTGGTATTGCCCTGCCTTACGCCTCACTGTGCTTTCTCTCTCTAACCTAGACATGCACCCTGTTTCTTAACCCCTGTTCTTTACTAACCCTAGAGCCTTGTGTTATTTTTAACTCTTCTGTCCCTCCATACTTGTTTCAGCTCTCGATCTTCAGTTCTGTCTGATTTCCCTCTCCAGTGTTCAGAGCCAGATAGCGAGCATGATTCAGTTGATCAGAGTAAACGTTCCTCCTCAATCCGTTGTAATAATGTCACAGCTGGATAGAAACACTGCATGATTGGTGTAGAAGTCCGTTTTCAGCGCTAGAGCCTCAGTGTAGCTCAGTCCACCAGCCTCTCGGACGTGTGCTTATGATTTCTTTCGTTAAATTGTGGCTCCCCAACCTGGCCCGCTAGATTTTGTACGATAAGGTGCACTTGTGTTAGCTGTTTGAGATGGATCCAGTTCGTATCTAAGTGTGAATGTTCCCCCTTCTGTCGTGTCTCTTTCTGTCTCTCTCACAGCAGCAGCTCTGACAGTCGGGAGCGAGCGTACGAGCACAGTCCTTACGGACACCACGAGCGCAGCGGCACATTCGACAGGCCGCGGCACTACAACACAGACTATTACAGGGACCGTTCTATGTTTGCCTCCGGGGTCAGCTCCAGCCCGGCCGCTAGTGCTCTTAGCGGTGGCTTTGATGCGTCCGAGTCTCACTTTGAGTCTCGGATTCGTGACCCTTTTACCCTTTCCAGTTCCGCTCGCCGCGACCCGTACCGGGACGATAGGGGCCGGCGCGCTGACCGGACGTACCACCATCATCGGCGGAGCCGGTCCTCGCACTCTTCCCAGTCCCGGCACCCGTCGCCTCAGAGGAGCGCGGGACAGACCCCTAAAGCCGCCCACTCGCCCAAAAGAGCGCCCGTGTCTCCCAGCCGGGGCCCGCGCTCGCGCTCACGCAGCCCGTCTTCAAGCTCGGACTCGGTCAGCAGCACCAGCAGCACTGGCAGCGGCAGGTATCGTACCAGTGCTTCAACCGTGTTTTATGAGATTTTACTTTTGTCACAATCTTATTATCAGAATCCTGCTATGTCTGAATATAGTTTAAAATAGGAGCTGTATGTTTTTGTCATCTAATCATTTGAATTCATAAAATGTTAGCAATTTAGTAAAATTTAAACAATGAAAAGTTTTTATTTTTTTAGCTGTCTAAATTTTTCTGGATACTGTGTTTTAGGAGTTATACAAGTTTATTATCAAAAACAGTGGTAATCAAATGAACGCATAACTAACAGTTTAATTAATCTTTTGTCATTTATTATTTGCCCTAAGGTTTGAGGGTTCCTTTAAATAAGGCCTTCAGATTTGAGGCCTCCATTTGAATTTTTTTCACTTCTGTTTTAATGGTTTCATTTAAATTTTTGTCATCAAAAACTTTGTCTAATCAATTGAATTCATAAAATGTAAGCAATTTAGTAATTTAGTAAAAATTTAACAATGAAAAGTTTTTATTTTCTCAGTTGTCTAAATTTTTCATGATTCTGTTTTAGGATTTATACAAATTTATCAAAAACGGTGGTAATCGAATGCATAAAACTAACAATTTAATGTTTTAAGATGCAATCTTTTTAAAGTGTTTTATTAATATTGTAGTTATTTTTGAGATTTTACATTTGTTACAACCTTATTATTAGAATCCTTCTATGTCTGAATACATTTTAATATAGGAAATTAAATTAAATTCATGAAACAATTTAATACAATTTTAACAACCTGTTGTCTGTTTAAATTCCTGGATTCTGTGTTTTATGATTTAATACAATATGAATTTATCATCAATCACAGTGGTAATCAAATGAATGCATAAAACTTTAACAATTTAATTTATCTTTTAAAATGTGAACAATTCCTTTTTTGCCAAACAAAAGTACAGCGCAGCAGAAGGTTAGTTTTAAAATTATATTCCTTAAATGTTTTAATAAATTCTATTATTTGTCCTACTGTACAACAGAAATAAATTTTCATCATAATTTCATATAGTGTCACACGTGCTTGAGTTTGTGTAGAAGAGCAAACTGCACAGCGGTCTGTAATATTCACACACACTCGTCAACATCACCATACTTTTGATTGATTCATACAGAATTTTGCAAATTCAGTAACATTCCTTTTTATACCGCAATTCCATGGTATGTTTGAGTCCGTAATTCCATCTGTTTTCTGTGTTTTGTGGATATCATGGTAATTTCAAGCATTAAATAGACATCAAATGTAAATATACTCGGTAATTCAGGTTCTGCCTGAATGAAGCTGTCTGTCAAATTAGACCAAACTCAGTTTTCTTTTAATTTCGTAAATTTGATAACACAATTAAGGGGTTGAGCTTGATTAATTCAGTCAACACTTGTAAAAGATGTGTAAAAACAGAACCAAAATGATTTATTCCTTCTAAATTAACGTGAACATGATTTTAATTGTTGGGTTCAGTTGAGAAAGTTCAAAGAGGTGTTTAATACACTCATACTGTAACAATGCTAAATGTTTATAGTTTCTCTAACATAAATAATGGCATACTCTTTAAATCTCGCTGGGTTTGTTTATTGCCCTTATTTCGTATGTTAGTGGGTGTTTTTGTTTTTTGGGTTTGTCTGAATGTGGTTCCTCTGTGTTCTGGCAGCAGTGATTCAAACAGCAGCTCCAGTGAAGGGTCGCGAGCGCGCTCAGTGCAGTCTACGGCCACTCACGCTCCTCCTGCTCCTCCTGTGCTCGCGCTGGACTCTGACGAGCCACGGAGGAGCTTCGGCATCAGAGTCCAGAACCTCCCGACACGATCCACAGGTGACCGTTTACTGCTCGCTTCACCTGTTCCTTGGGCTGTTTTTTTCCATCTTATTTAAAGGAGTCTATGCTCATTTATACTTTCAATATTTTGTATAGGGATCTTTTAATCAATTAGTGTTCAAAAAACAGTATAAGGTAAGACCTAAAACTCAGAAACCGTGACATTGATATAGAGAAGAAGTCCCACTGGAGGGATTTTGTAGAGCTTCACATTACACACTAAAGAAAGATGAACATGGACAAAAAGCAGAATAGGTGCTCTTGAATGAAGCTCAGTCCATGTCAAATCGGAGCGTGTTGCTGTTTAATTCATAGTTTGCTCATTTGTTGTTGGTGTTGTCTAATCAGGGAGGCATGTTTAGAGTTTGATATCTGAGGACTTATGATAACAACCCAGATGGAAATTGGTGGAAATGAAGACAAACTTGTTCCCTTAAAGTCCAAAGTAGTTCAGATTCTCTCGGGTACAGATATTTTCAGAATCAAAGTTGAAAAAAGGTGAACAATTTCAAAATATGGGTTATTTGGGGGAATTAATTACACCCATAAATAGAATTTAATAGATAATTTAATATATGCGTTTGATTTTCAAACATAAGCTTTGATTGAATTTCTGACAGGGTTAGTTCAACCAAAAATGTCCAAACCCATAAGACTTTCCTTCATCTTCATAAACACAGTTGACATGGATTAAATGGCTCTATTCATATGGGTTTATTTTGCCATCTCTTTATGACCATTTTTAAGCGTCAGAGTTTTGTGTGTATAGACAATCTCACAGATTTCATTTAAAATGTCTTCATTTGTGTTTCGAAGATGAACGAAAGTCTTATCGATTTTAGCTGATGACAGAATTTTCAGTTTTTGGGTGAACTAACCCTTCAGAAATCCAGTCAAGGCTTATGTTTGAAGATTAAACGCATATATTACAATCCTTGGTCCTTTTATGGCTCTCTTTCATGATCAAAACATAACACTTTAATCTAAAAGCGTCTGCGTTTTACTCTCATCAGATACGAGTTTGAAAGACGGGCTCTTTCACGAGTTTAAGAAGTATGGGAAGGTGACATCGGTGCAGATCCACGGGGCGTCGGAAGAGCGCTACGGTTTGGTGTTCTTCCGACAGCAGGAGGACCAGGAGAAAGCCCTCAGCGTGTCCAAAGGGAAGCTCTTCTTCGGGATGCTGATCGAGGTCACGGCCTGGAACGGCCCCGAGACGGAGAGCGAGAATGAGTTTCGTCCCCTGGACGGACGCATCGACGAGTTTCACCCCAAGGCCACTCGTACGCTGTTTATCGGAAACCTGGAGAAGACCACCAACTATCAGCAGCTACTCGACGTCTTCCAGCGCTTCGGGGAGATTGTGGTATGTTAGCATTTTTACTCATTCTAGTAGAGAAGAGTGTAGTGTTTTGAGGTGGTTATGTACTGAATGTTATGTACTAACTTCTGGACTTGATTAATAATAAGCAGTTCTGTTACTGACTTAACATTTACTGAAGTCTATTCATTACTGTAAAGAATTGTCTATTCATTATTACTGTAAATGTATTTCTATGCCTGTTGATCAGTGTGATATTGACACTCTCATGGATTATACAGACAGTGAGAGATGAACGCAACATCTCATGTCATACATTATAGGTACAGTTCAAGATAGTTCGATTGAAGTCAGCATTCACATCGATCTACAGAATTCATTAATTGCGGTTACGCCACGAAAAGCGTTCTTCAGTGAGATCCATAAATTTAATAACTTAACAGACTTTTTACGTGGAATGCTAGAACAATGCAAATGAGAGAATTCTATGTAAATAAAATATAAATATAAATTTCAAAAATTGTTCTTATTTTATAACAGACTGTTCACTTGTCTTTAACAATTAATCAAATTAAAACAAACACAATAGAACCGAGATGCAAATGCAATAAACAGTGCTGTTCAGGTAGATCTAACAGTAGTAAGATAGAGATTATTCATTATCTGTACTCTATCTAAAGTGATCAAATGTATTCAGTCAAGAGGATTTCTTTTGATTAACATTAAACACAGACAGCAGCAGGAATATTAGGCTGCTGTCACTTTAACGGGTTAGTTCACCCAAAAATTTAATTTCTGTCATTACTCACCTTATGTCGTTCCGCACCCGTAAGACCTTTGTTCATCTTCAGAACACAAATTAAGATATTTTTGATGAAATCCAAGTTATGACTCGTCCATAGTACGGTGTCCATTTTAGGACATTCTCACATCTCAGTCATACAACGAAAAGGCGTCATGCCTCAGAGGCTTCAGTCATCGGACAAAACGGCATCGTGCCTCAGACTGAGAGGCTTCACGTCTCAGGAAAACGGTGTCAGGTCTCGTACAATTAGGCATCGGACAAAACGGCCTCAGAAAGAAAGGCATCAGACATAAAAACATCAGACAAAAAGGACTTAAGGAAGCAAATTGCCCTGCCTCAAAGTGACGCGGTTTTCTAACTGTTACACCAAGTTGTATAAAACGTACTCAATTATTTTGTAAATTTATATTGTAAATTTATATTATTCGCTAGTTTTATTTGTTTGTATAAAAAGTTACATAAATAACACATTGTTTGCATTGCAAACTATCGTGAACACTTATGAAAATGAACCATGGTAGTTTTACTACAAATCCTACCATAAACTATTTGTGGTTACCATGGTTAACTACAATAACCATGTTTTTTGTTTTATTTGTAGTAAGACTATAATTCATTTTCATAAGCGAAGTAAAAAATCTTTAGAACTATTAGACTGCATTGTTATAACCACAGCTGCTTTGTGTACAGACGTAACCAGGGAAACGGCTTTATTTCTGCTGTTCCAGCGCCTTCTACTGTTGATTACATTTTAATTTAGATAATTGATATTTTTCTGCAGAGTGCTGACCAATGTGAAAATCGCCATGTTCTTACACCTTCACCTTCTTTTATTTATATAAAATAAAATATAATCATAACAAAAACATAAAGAACATTGCTAAGGGATAAATAGCCTACATGAATACCATCAATAGATATTCTTCATAATTAACATGCATGCACACACACTAACTGTAACAATAGTTACAGATAAATATAAAAAGGGGGGAGAAAGAAAAAGATAACTGAAGGATTGCATTATGATGGGATAAAAACCAATAGAAAGTTATACAAAAACATAGACAAAAAGACATTAGACTAAAAGTCATCAGTTTTTTTTTTTTTTTTTGGCCGAGTCCGTTTCATCTGATGCCTTTTGGTCTGAGGCTGTTTTGTCCGATGCCTAATTGTACGAGACCTGACACCTGACATGGTTTTTCCTGAGACGTGAAGCCTCTCAGTCATACAACGAAAAGGCTTCATGCCTCAGACTGAGATGTGAGAATGTCCTAAAATGAACACCATACCATAGACATTGTTTTGTTTTCGCACACATAAAGTATTCTTGTCTCTTTATAACATAAAGGTTTTAACGATGTCTTTAGTACCTTTCTGGACCTTGAAAGTGTTGATTATATTGCTGTCTATGGACGAGTCATAAACCTCTCGGATTTCATCAAAAATATCTTAATTTGTGTTCTGAAGATGAACGAAGGTCTTACGGGTGTGGAACGACATGAGGGTGAGTAATTGATGACAGGAATATAATTTTGGGGTAAATTAACCCTTTAAGCACAGATACAATATACTGATTCTGTTAACTTACACGTGCGTTTTCATTCACGACAGTTAACTTCCACTTAAGACATAACCAACTGTGTTTACTGGGATTCTCACCAAGACAGACATGTTGACATAATTTTGTGCTCGAATAGACGATTTCACACAAGACATGAAAGAGAAATCGATTCAGTATTCGTGTACTGTCAGATGCGGCTTTCGCAAGTCCCGAATTGAGTTTTTCTTCTTGCGCTTGAATGTCTAAATTGCCTAGGTTTAAATGTGTAAATGACAAGCTTTCATGACGATGCATCTTTGGCCCGATCAGGACCGGGACAGTTCTGTCAGCTCAGCTATCCTAATTGTCATGCCCCGCTTTTAGATCTAGTGCGTCAGTTCATATGTACACTTCCTGTCATGTGTGAAAGAAAGCGACAGAGGGCGCTCTCAGCCCAGCGACAGTGCGTAAAGTTCAGCAGGCGATTAAATTATATCTGCGCTAAACGTATTTTTGCCTCTAGCTGAATCACAGGCAAGTGAAATTGTACAATTTACTAGCCATTGGTTAATTTATTATTATTTTTTTTTTTTTTTTTAGTCAAGCATGAAATTTGGTCACATGCGAGTGATTTACTCGCATTGTAGAGGGTTGGCAAAATCAGTGTGTATTTCAGATTTAATTCAAAGTCGTTCCACAAAAATATGAATTTAAGAACTAAATTTTCTTGGTTAAGCCGCTGCGTTGACATTGAAGTCATCTCTACACGTTAACGGTGGCTTGATACTGTGAAGGGTTTATCTCCATCATCGTCGTCCGCTCCTGAAGCTTCTGCATCTCTCTGATGCATTCACAAGCGGCTGCAGAAAGACTGAAGAAAACAAAAATCCAAATCCCACATTACGAATCTCCTCCTGACCGTTTAACTGCTTAATTAACAAAATGGCCAGGAAACAGCCATGAAACTGCTTATCGTCCAATTGCTTTTGCTCCCTTGAAATGGAGGCAACTACAATGTGCTGTAATTGCTAAACCGTTTGCCTAGTTTGGATATAAATGACCACATTGAAGCTGGATTCGGCACTTCAATCTTGATTACTTCATTTCAGATCCACTGTGGTGGTGTACAGTGTGACTGGCATATATAAATAAGTAAAGAAAGGCCAATTTAAAATGAGCCTTCTCAGTTGCAGCCAAAAATTTGTTTCGGTGTATCACTAGTCACTGTTTTTCCTGTAAATTCCTTCGTCATGTAAACTGTTTGTCCTAGAGACTCTATAAATCTATTACATGGAAATTTGTCTGAGGGGGGGGGAAAGTCAAACGTTGTTCATTATGGTTCCAACGAGCGAAAAAACTAAACTCCAATCTTCTTTGAAGTTTCTTGGTTGCTCCTTATAATTGTTGCAGTCTTTTTTTAAAGCAGTATTTGTCTTGATTGATTTCAGGATATTGATATCAAGAGGGTGAATGGCATTCCCCAGTATGCATTTGTTCAATACTCTGATATTGCAAGTGTTTGTAAAGCCATTAAGAAAATGGATGGAGAGTATCTCGGCACCAACAGACTGAAGGTATTGAGATGCCTGTTCTCGGTAGATACTGTGTGTGTGTGTAACCATATTGTTTGTCAGAGTGAAATTGGCCTGGATGCTCTGTAATGTTTATTTTTGCCTTGATTCCAGCTTGGGTTTGGGAAGAGTATGCCGACAGCATGCGTGTGGTTGGACGGGCTGACCTCGAATATCACAGAGCAGTACCTCACACGACACTTCTGTCGCTACGGACCCGTCGTTAAGGTAGATTTTGGCATGACATTTGAATATATTGATTTTTACTGGAATTGTGTGGAGTTATACTAACTATTGACCTCTTTTACAGGTTGTGTTTGATAGGTTAAAAGGAATGGCTCTTATTCTGTACAACAACACTGATTTTGCCCAAGCAGCTGTTAGAGAAACCAAAGGATGGAAGATAGGAGGGAACAAAATTAAGGTGTGTGGAACTGACTAGTGACTTTTGAACTTTCTATTCATCTAGAATGTTGAAAAAAGTATGAAGCAGCTCAACTCTCAATATTGATAATAATGATCTGAAATGTTTCTTGAGCAGCAAATGGAATAATGAAGCTTTGATTTACAGGAATTTCACAGTATGTGCAAAAAGAAAAGTCATTATAAATTGTAATAGTATTTCACAATATAACCGTTTTACTGTATATGCAATACTTGCAGCCCAGTGCTAATTTCTTTACTGAAATCTATGACAAAATATTCACTGATGACCTTTTTATGGCCAACTATATCAACATGGAAAAAAAGACGAGACTGAAATGTGGTTAAAAAAAAAAAAAAAAACGTGGTCAAAATCACGGTTTTTGTCGAATAAAGGAGGAGACAAAACATTAGACATTTTTTTGAGCTTTCATACTTATGGTTGCCAGATTTCAAGAATTTAAAACCCCCCAATCAGAGCCTTTCTGTTAAAAGAACACATTTTTCTACCTGGTGTTTAACTTAATCTTTGCAATCTGGCAACCATGTGCACACGCTGTCTCTACACTGCAGAAGAAAACGCAGACAAACAAGTAAGCTGGAGCTCAGTGATCTTCATTTAAGATTTTCTACTTAAGTGAAAGTGTCATTCAGCTGGTCAGTGTTCTGTCACGAGCTGCTTGTGCTGTTTGCTGTGACTAAATCTGCAAATCAGAGTGATTTGAAAGTGAGAGCCGGCAGTGTTTGAAAGCAGGAATCTTGCAGCGGACTGGTCCGCGATAGATGCCTACTTTAAAACTCTCCTGTGTGAATCGGTGCAAGCGCTTGGTGAAGAGCTTCATTGATGATTATTTACAATGTTTTTACCGTGTTGATCATTGAAACCAATCACAGACATATCCGATGAGCCGTGAACGCACAATGGGCAATCAGGTGTTTACGTATATGCTCAACAGCGTTAAAAGCGTCACGTTTTTAAAAAAATTAAGTACCAAAGTCAGTACTTTTGACAACTCTACTTTAGTCCAATTTCCATAATCTTAATTGAAGTGGTCTAAAGAGAAAAATTATAATGACTTTGTTGTCTAAAGACTACATATAAAGTAGCTACCAAAATTAATGTTGGTAACTTTAGTTTGACTAAAAGTATTCACTAAAAGTCAACAAAAATGCAATGAATTTTCATTGACAATCTATGAAAGACAAAAATTACTAAAATGTGAGTCTAATAAGCGTTTTTGTCTGAAGATGAAGACTAAGGCAAAATTAGAAATGGCTGGCAGAATTAACACTGATGCAGCTGTGGTGAGCAGAAGAGACTTCTTTCAAACTTTTGACCACCAGTGTATATATACAATTATACAACGTAATGTGTTTTGTTTCTTCTGTCCAGGTTGATTTTGCCAGTCAGGAGAGTCAAATGGCTTTCTATCGATCTATGCAGGCATCAGGGCAGGACATCCGTGACTTTTATGATATTCCATCAGAGAGGAGGTGAGTGCTGCCTTTAGTAAAACACCTTAGAAACTATAATGCCTGCTTGCAGTTTGTTTATCTTCAAGCACTTGGCTAATTGTTTCCCAAACCTTGTTTTGTTTTGTCAGGGAAGAGAGGCGAACTCCTTATCATGAGTTTTCAGCTGAGCGGGCATATTACGAGAATGTAAGGACTCCTGGCATTTACGCCGAAGACCCCCGTCGAGACTATCCTGGTCGCAGTCGCGATCGCTATGCAGAGTTGGATCATTACCAAGGAGAACATTACGATCCCCGCTATCATGAGGACCCACGGGAATACAGAGATTATCGAGACCCTTTTGAGGACATCAGGAAGTACAGCTATATCCAGCGTGAACGTGAACGGGAGCGGGAGCGATTTGAGGCCGATCGAGGCAGATGGAGCCCGTCTCATCAGCGTCGTCCCTTAACTCCCTCTGCTTCACCCTCACCTTCTGATCGAGTCTCACGAGAAGCTGAAAGACGCGTGTACAGACACTCCTCTGAGAGATCTGGAAGCTGCAGCTCACTGTCTCCACCTCCACCTCAGTTTGAGAAATCTGAGAAATCGCCAGTAGATTACAAATCAGAAGGACTGGAGAGAGAAATGGAGCAGACCGAAGCAGAGCGTGCAAGTGGAGCGGAGAGCAAGAAGCGTAGCAGACGCAAGGAAAAGGCTGACAGAGAGAAGGGAGAGAAAGCAAAGCAAAGGAGAGGCAAAGTGCAGTCTCCCACTGTTCCTCATTCTGAAGCAGAGAGAGAGGCTAGTCTGGATTTGGGTTCTGGGAAAGTAAAAGTTTCAGATTTAGAGAGTCAAGAAAGGCAGAAGCATAAAGGGGACAAAGAACCCTCTCCTACTGACCACGTTACTCGCCTCGAGTCTCAAAAGGGAGAGAGACTCGATCAGTGCAAAAGTGAGTCGTTAGACAGGGATGGGAAAGGAAAGTCAAAGAAACATTTAAAATCTGACTCTGGTAGTGATGGCAAAGATTCCCTTTTAGATTCTGACAGACTTGCAGCGAGAAAGAGGCGGTTTGGTGATCCCAGTGGGAAAACTATAAGACAGAAAAGAGGCCGTCTAGAGGATGATCTAGTTTCTGCGATTAGCCAACCTGCAGAATTTGCAATGAACACAGGATTTGCAAAAGAGACTGATGTTGATGTGAAAGCAGAGAAAGAGGCTCAAAAAAGAGAACACTCCAAATCCAGGATTGGTTCTCATTATAGTCAAAGGGAAGAGCTGGATAGCACTACGAGAGGGACGTCTCAAGGCCCACCATTACGACCAGGTGAATTATCTGAAGTGGATATTTTGGACTCAAAATCGCACCCTGTGCCTAGGCGATTTTCAAACGATGGAACCTCAGATAAGGACAACAAAGTAAGGGACGAATATCTAGAAAATATTGACCTTTCTCAGAGTTACCGCAAACAGATGGAGCAAAACCGGCGGCTACGGCAGCAGCTGCAGACGCCTGATAAACCAGGAAAGACAGAAACTCATCAAGGTATAGATGCAGAAGATCTTGAGCATCGTAGTCTGGTGCATGAGGTTGGCAAGCCTCCGCAGGATGTAACCGATACCTCACCTCCAAGTAAGATCAAGAAACAAGAGTCCTTTGAGATGGAAATGAGTGCTAAGAGGGAAAGGATTTACCGAACAGTTCGGCAAAAGAGTGAAGACCTTGAGTGGAATAACACAAACTCTCCAAGGTTTCAGCATGCCCCGCTACAAAGAGAGGAAGAATATGCAGACCCCCGTATTCAAATGACTGTGAGAGAAGTAAAAGAACCCTCAAAACCTGAAGATAATGTTCCATTAGATCTGGAACTTGCCAGTAAACGGATGCAAACCTCACAGATGTCAAAGATGAGTACATCGCTACAAGATGAGCAGCAAAGACGATGGGAGAGTCAACTAAAGCAAGACTTGTTACCAGACTTTTCAAGGACCTCTGAGAAAAGACGTCTCAATCGGAAGTACTTGGATTATGGACTTTGGCCTGATTTGGAACCTGGTGAAGTGCGTTCTGACTCTGAAGAGGATCGTGAAAATAAGCCCAACTCTCCTGCGCCATCAACTTCTGTATCTTTCTCTGAAAGGCATCGTCCAGACAGGTTGTCAGAGTCCAAGCTAACATCCTCTCTAGAGAGACACAAATTCCGTTCTTTTGCAGATGATCAGACAATCACTCCAGATACTAAAGCTTTGTTAGAGCGTGCAAAGTCTTTGTCCTCCTCAAGAGAAGACAACTGGTCTTTCCTTGATTATGATTCACATTTTGCCAGTTTCAGAAGTAGAAAGGACACCGAAAAGGTAGAGTCAGCACCAAGACCAACTCCCTCATGGTACATGAAGAAGAAAAAAATTCGAAGTGAGTCTGAAGACAAAGTGGATGACAGGAAAGAAGATCCAAAGCCAGAAGAACAGGAGAGACGAGAGTTGTTTGCGTCGCGTTTTTTGCACAGTTCTATTTTTGAGCAGGATTCAAGGCGTCTCCAGCATCTGGAGCAAAAGCATGAGGACCCTGAACATGGTATTGGATATCTGTACTCTCAGCAAGGCCCAGCAGAAGGGCAGCCTGACCCAGAACCAGTTGTGCTTTTCCATAGCCGTTTCTTGGAGCTAACAAGGTTGCAGCAACAGAAGAATAAAGAACAAATCCCTCAAAATACCAAGCATGAAGAATCCATAGATGCAACTAGAGTAAGTAAAACACCAGAGGAAGAACAAGCTCCACAGCAACAAAATGCTGCTGAACCTAGTATCCATCAAGCTGAGATCAAATCAATTAGCCCTGTTCAGGCTCCTCAGACTAGTCCTGTCCAAGCTCCTCAAATATCACCGCCTGCTTTAGCAGCCAAAGAATCCTTGCCATCAGCAGAAACAGAATGTGCTGATACTCCTACCTATAATTTGCTTGATCCTTCCATGAAGGAGGAAGATAAAGAGCATGAATTGCCCTCAGCTCAGTCATTAAAGCCTTTACTTGAGGAACCCTCAGAACCCAATTGTTCTCCAGAATGCCAAGAGTCAAAGATACCAGTCGAGGAGATTGTATTGAAGACTAATGACTTTGAAAGTGCTCCTGAAACCAACCAAGTTGTTGTAGAACTGCTCTCGAGCAACGAAACACCAGCCAGCAATTTGCAACCAGAGACCGAGCCTCCAGTCAAGTTTCCTGAATCCCAAAGTCCCCTCTCAAGTATCCCTTCTGAGCAACATGAAAAGGAACCTGAGCCACCTGTTACAGAGGCTGAATCTAACAGTACAGATGATCAGAAAGTTGCTGATAATTATCCAGTTGAAGAAGCTGTGTCTCCCCCTCCAAAGTCAAGAAATAAAAAAGCTAAAACCTCTCCTACCACACCGGTAACTACACCTCTGCCTGCTACCCCAGACAAACAGAGTACCCGCAAAAGTGTGCGCATTGACAAAGAAAAACTGAAACGCTCATCTTCTCCAAGAGGAGTGGCATCCAAGGCAGTACCTGATTCAAAGTCAGCAAGTAAGTCCCCTGGGCACAGCACAGAAATGGAGCAAGGTACAGAGCAAAATGTACCATCTAGGGCAAGACGTAGGAATGTGCGTTCTGTTTATGCTAAACCATTTGAAGATGAAAATGCTCTGCAACCTGGAAAAGATGCTGAATCACCTCGTGCTGTGCGGAAGCGTGGCGTAGATAAAGATGTGGGTACTGATGTAGAGACTGTTACTGCAGCACCCTTGAAACGGGGACGCCCCCCCAAGAATCGACGCCAAGCAGAGGATGTACCAGCAGGAAAAACTGAACGGTCAAAATCAACTGAGTCTAAAGAATTGGATGCAATTGAGATGAACAGTGAGGATGTTCCCAAAGTAGGTAAAGGCAAATTTTCACCCCACACACAAAAAGGAGTAAGTCCAGTGAATGTATCTGCATCTGGAAATGGAAAAAAGGGAGACAAAATGGAGAAAATATCAGAAAGTTCCAAACTCATTACTGAAGAAAACTCTCTTGTTCTTAAAAACCTTACAATTCGGCTTGATGTGACCGAGGTAAAGGCAATGCTTCAGACTAGTGAAGATGAACCTGGAGCTGATGATTCTCCCAAAAAGAGCTCACCTGGTGTGTCTTCAAAGGATGAGGTACTAGAAGCTAAATTTGAAAATAATGCCATGGATGAAGTTAATAATTGTGAAGGAGAAACATTGCCTGCTTCAACAAAAGCCATTGAGCCAGATGTAGCTTTGCTGTCTCGAGAGCTGGAGCTTGAGCAAGCTGTTGAGAATATTGCAAAGCTGACAGAAGATGCATCTCCTCCTCCGTTCAAAAGTAACTTGACAAAGGCACAACGTTCATTAGCTGAAGAACCAGAGCGTGACTCAGAAGAAGAAAAGCCTGCAAATCCATCCAGTGAAACAGAACTTGCTGCTGCTATAGATTCCATTACGTCAGAGGACACATCTTGTACCCTGCCACAAGAACAAATAATCAACTCTGCTGTAGATTCGGATGCTGATATGCAGACGCTTGGATCCAGTTCAAAAGTATCTGAAACCTGTGTTAGCACAACAGTTGAGGAGACCATAACCACTCCTAAAAAAGTGTGTAAAGGCAGAGCAAAAGCTTCAAAGAAGGGCAAAGGCCAAAAGGGTGCTGGAAGCAAAAAGGAACCCTTCAAAGATGCAGTTTTGGATGCTGAAAACATCCCTGTGAAGTCACCAGAATCCATACCCACCGAACTTCCAACAGTCACAGAAAGATCACCCACAAGTACAGCTGTTGTCATTACTTCATCGTCCAAGCAGGGTGTAACTTTAACAGCGCCTAATGCAGACATTCCAAACGAACCTGAGTTGCCTCTTAAAACTGAGATGGATATCCCAAAATCTTCTCCTGCTCTCAGCAGAAGCCCAACATCCAAGTATCAGCCTTATTCATACAAAAACACATCCCCCTCAATGTCTCCAACAAGAACTTGCCTCAAGAATTTATCCTCATACCCAAGCAGGATTTCTGTTTCCCCAACAGAGCGCTTCAATCAGCCAAAAGAAGCTGGGGTCCTCTCCCCTCCACAGACCTCTGTAGAGAGCCCGACATTACCCTCAGATACCCCTGTTCATGATGCCAACTCAGGTGATTTGCGTAAAATCCTCACAAAGCCTAGAACTGGCCCAGTGTTGGACATTGGTGCTACATCTGGGAATATGCATCCTCATTCTGTAAGGGAAAGTGACATTACACCAGATGTGGTAACCAGCAAAAGTGCTCATCAAGATAACAGGCAACCCTCCGTTTCAGCCCAACCTGTAGTTCGACAACCTGCTTCTATACCATCCCCGGAAACAAAGCAGATCTTCAGTGAGAAGTCCGTTATTTCGGTTATTGCTTCCACTCCTACCTCTGTCATCAGTCGAGTTTGCAATCCCCCTGACTCAGAGGATAAGCCAAATGTTCCCATTGGAAATCCCTTTCTCGACAAACAACCTCCAAAACAGATTTACCAGCCAAGCTTGGAGGAAAGCAGTACTTACCATGGTCCACCAGTCGGTGAGGAAGGTGGAAATGCTGGTCGTTATATTGTGGAGAGTACATCGCTGAGTACAGGTTCAAGCACAGGACTGAGAGTTCAGACATCAGAAGGTGTAGTGGTGCTGAGTCATTCTGGACAGAAAATGGAGGGGCCACATCGCATAAGTGCCAAAATCAGCCAGATCCCACCTGCCAGTGCTGTGGACATAGAGTCACAGCAGCTGGTGTCCATGCCCCAGATCAAGCAGGAACTTTACAGTGCCTCCCAGCCACCATCTTCGAAATGCTCACTTCCTTCAGATCATGGGCATTCAATGAAACCACAACTAAATGTCTCCACAATTAAACAAGAGTCTGCACTGGACAAATTAGAATCCTCTTACACTCCAGTTCAAAGTGGAGTTGTTAAAATATTGCAACAAACGCCTGGCCCATCACAGGTCATGAGTTACCATCATACTGTGATGAAGCACCCCAAGAAGGGAGATGGGTCAGAGTCCCTCAGCGTGGATGGCGTGAAACCTGCCTGGGTCCCAACTATTAGTCCGGCTATAAGTCCACATCTTCCCCCAGCAGCAAGCAATCATGTTGGGTTCATAGCTGGCACATCGACAGATCGAACTCCGTCACTTATTCAACCTAAGCAGGAGCCGCGATCTCCCAGGAAATCTGGACACCCTCATTCTCCTTTTGCCAAAGTGTCGTCTCCTATAGGCTCTTCATCTCCAAAAGGTGTGTCTATGGTCCTTCCCCCTGGGTTACCCCCTCTGTCCCCATATGTTTCCACTGTCCACCACTCTGAGCAGTCTGTGATCATGCCCCCACACAATGCTCACAGTGGTATTGGAAGAATGTCACCACACCGTGTTGGCCCAATAGGGCACCTCACTCAGGGTGAGGTAAGAGTGAACACTCCTCCTCTCTCTATGATGAACTATGCCATTCACTCTGAAAGCCTCACTTCCTCTTGGCCACCTGGCCAGCAGCGACCCACATCTCCCCAGGCCGTGGGGAACAGGGAAATGGTCCTCAAAGTTAACACAGCCAATGCAAGAAGCCATGATGGGGGGGAAGAAGAGGCAAGGCGTTTCCATACATCTCTTGGAAGACCACCAGCTGCTCAACTGAAACCAGAATCCATACCAGCAGAATATCGTGGAGCTCTCCCCAGTGGTTTACCAATCGAACGATTCAACATGTCACCAAGAGACATGCGAGTACTCATTCACCACCAGCAAAGCGATCGTCCCACTGCAGAATTACACCAGGTGCATGTCCCTGAGAACATGCCACCCTCTTCAACTCCTACCAGCATGGCGGCATCTCTTTCCCCTCGGCCACACTTGTTAGCAAAGGGAGTATCTGAGAAGGACCCCTCGAAAACATCAGAGCTTAGGAGGGCACAGACCCCTCCCAGTAAGGAGGGAATGATGGCAATCCGTAGTGCAATGCCTCCCATGGCTTCTCCTCAGAGAGTTCAGCTGATGACACCAGGAGCTGGAACATCCTTCCCTGAATATTCAGCCATGTATACAAACCTACGGCCCACCCACGCTCAGTTTGCTGATAATTCTCCAATGGGGATTAACCAGTCCACCCATAGCATCCCACAATCACAGGCAAGTTTGCATATGCATCCATTTTTAAATGTTTACTAGCTTTTAGAGCTATGCCAATAACATTTTGTCCCTTTTTATTTGAAATAAAGGGAGCTCAAGAGCCAGAGTCAAGTCAGCCACAAGCTGAAGCTAAAGTGGAGTTGGTTGGACATCAGCCGGTGAATATGGTGCAGCTTCTGACGGTGAGTCTGTCATTACCTGCATACAGCAGGGCTTCGTCTTTACACAAAGTTCTATTGAAACACTCCTTATTGTTGAGCTCTGTACAGTGACCGGGGAAATTATTTGGCCTCTTAATACCATCATATATTAGAAAATATCAAGTCAAGTGTTCTAGCAGACTAAACGCAGGTTTAGATCATCACATTAACACGTTCCACTAACAGACATAAAACTTTGTCTTCATTTTCAGACATGTATATGTAGTGGGTTAGATGCAAATGTAGACCAGACTCTTAAGATTGATTTATATTGTTTTATAAACTCTATTGTTGTCATACAGAAATACCCTATTGTGTGGCAAGGCCTACTGGCACTGAAGAATGATACAGCAGCGGTTCAGCTGCATTTCTTATGTGGAAACAAAGCTCTTGGCCTGCGGTCTTTGCCTCTCCCGGAGAGTGGAGGGATTCTCCGCATCGTACAGAGAATGAGGCTGGAGGCGCAGCAGTTGGAGGGAGTCGCTCGCAGAATGACGGTACGTGACTGTGGAATATTCAGTTTTCCACCAAGAGTCTCTATTTTGGTGCATCGCCTGTCGGTAAAGCTGAGGACAAAGGCTCTAGTTGTAGCTTATTAAAATCTATTAATCTTCCAGTATCCAAGAGGGCTATCAGTTCTAGAAAAAATGTTTAATATCAAATGTGTGTTGTACTTTTGATGCAAATGCAAACTTAATTTGAGTAATGCAAACAAATTTTTCACTTACCATGAAGGTGTGTTCACCCTATTGGTTATTAGTTTACATAATTGGCTGGAGCAGTGTGTTGTGATTGGTGTTCCACCCCTTACCATAATCACCAGTTTCAACACACTACTAGCTAACTCAACCAGGCCCCGCCCCTTTATTCTGCATATACCTTTTTCATGCTCAAACAGCAACATTTACACACTAAAGAAAGATGGGTGCTCTTTAAAATCAACACATTCAACTAGTTTGTGCTGCTGCTGATTGAACGTTGGAGAAGACTCTCACTATATGGCGTTTTATGTTCCGTGTTGTCAGGGGGAGAGTGACTTCTGCCTCCTGTTGGCCATGCCGTGTGGCGTCAACCAGGACGACGTGTTGAACCAAACGCAGGCGCTCAAATCTGCCTTCATCAATTACCTGCAGGCCAAACTGGCGGCTGGAATCATCAACGTCCCCAATCCCGGCTCCAATCAGGTAGGTGCCTTTCCTGTGCCAGTGCACTTATTCTCAGGTTTGGTCTGGTCAATTAAAACAATGTTTTTCCTCCATGTCCAGCCTGCCTACGTGCTGCAGATCTTCCCACCGTGCGAGTTTTCCGAGAGCCACCTGTCGCGGCTCGCTCCGGACCTCCTCAGCCAGATCTCCAGCATCTCTCCGCACCTCATGATTGTCATCACCTCTGTGTGATTCACCTGTCTCCTCCACGGATCTCTCCTCGTGTCTGTGGGCCACGGATGCTCTTCTGCGTTTCTGTACAGTCTGACTTCATGTCTCTGCAGTGTTTGTATTTATTGATCAATTTCATTTGTTCATGGAAATGCTTCATTGGGCGAAAAGAAAAAAAAAATCACAACTGTCTTGAGCGACGCGTGACGTTTTCTTCATTTGTTGATTTTGAGTCTATTTTTTGAAGAACGAATCATAGAAATTATTGTAACATAAATGTGTTTTTAACCAGTCATGTGGTCCCGTAGAGGATTGAACATTGAGATCGTCTCCGATCACCCGCAGCAAACCGACAGGATCATGGAGTTTCTGGTTTGCCGGACTGTAAATATTTTAAATATTTAAAACCGTGGCGAGATGAAACGAGCCCAAAAGAGTCGCCCTTTACCTTCGGCTGTGGATCGTACAGTATCTGGAGGACTGAAAGAAATACAGAATCAAACTGCTTTTGTGATGTAAATACTTGTGAGACTTTGGGGCTGGCAGCTCTTTGGTGGGTTTGTTGCGGGCACTTCAGATTTTCTTACTCAAAATAAAAAAAATGCCATAACTTGTTTTGTGTCACTCTTTCAGTGTTTATTCATCGAAATAATACACTGAGTATAAATCAGCAAAAATATCAAGATGAGAAATATATCAAAAAGGAATTTAAGGAACATTTGTTTGGGTTGAAGACATCTGAAGCTCTGTGTACCTCATGTCTGTTACTACAGAAAATAACTTTCTCTGTCTGCAAACATGATTTCTGCTTTTGTAAACTGGAAATCTGAGGTGAGACGTTCCAGAAGTGAAGTGTTTTTGTTGAAGTGTTTCTAATTCTGTCTTAAGATGAACGTCTGGTGGTGTTCCTACAGGGTTTGATCCATGTAAACAGCTTTATTGTTGTGTCTCGTACTGTTTACGGGACTTACAGGATCATGAGAGGAGTTGAACTATTATCTGCATCATTTGCAGATGCTTTTATGGAAAGTAAGAATATATCTTAGTTCATGTGGTCACGTTTTGTGTAGGCTACTTGTGTTGAAATATATATAAAATGAAACTAACTAGATCAGGGTCCGTAACTATGGAGTCAAAATCATGCCATATAGTTTTGCAAAAGAAAAATAAGGAATCGCTAAAAGTATTGAGAGAAAAAAAGTTTTGCAAACAGAATTGCAAAAATCAATGACAGCTGTAAAAGAAACTAATGAACTTTGTTTTTTATCTCTGCAACAGATATTTTCCATGATCACACCTACTGATTCATTTGCAACGCTCCTTTTATTCTGCGTTTCATTCAAGCATGAGCTCATGATACCGTTTTCCCTTCGTGTTGCACTTTTCTGTGCGTTTCACTTCATGGGACTGTTTTGATGTGGGTGGAGTCAAGAAACGGGCGTGTTCAGTGGGCCTGGTCACGCCTCCCTCCGAGTGACATCATCTGCTCGAGACGCAGATCAGCACAGATGAAGGCAGCATTGTAACAGGGTTGTCTCTGTGTTGTGTTGTGTAAAACTCAGAATGGACGGGCTTTTATTCTGTTGACAGCATTAAACCGGTGATCAGTTTCTCAATTTGCCCTCGTGCAAATATATAGTGAGGTGAACTTGATGTTACCACAAATGTAGCATGAACACAATTCATATAAACACACAATTTTAGTCCATAAGATGGTTATACAATTAATACAATATACTTTTATCACGGAGCACTCTCCACAACCATTCACTCTCTGGCGCCCCCTAGTGCACGCCCGCGCAAAAAAAGTTGCTTGTCTGTATAAAACAGGATTTTTATTTATTTGTGGTGTAAATATAATTTATTCTGAAACAATATTCAGAATATTGCCGCTTTGATATATTTAAATCCATATATTTGTGATATTTACCCCGAAGGCATTTTTTTTTTTACCTTTTATAAAGTTCCCCCCCTAATCTTATTAAATGTATGATTAATTTGAAATTCTTAAATTTGATCAATAAATCAGTTCGAATAAGACAATATAGGGCTGTTACTAATGAAATTTACAATGAAAAAACTGCATTAAATAAAGTTATGAGATTGTTTTGAATATTTTTTTGAAAATACATATTAGAAATGTTCAAGAATGAGGCAGTTGTTTATGAATGGGTCATTGAATCATTGACTCATCCGATTCGTTCAAAACGTTGAATCAAAAGCACAGCTGAGTGTTGCTGTGAGTGAGAAACGCTGTGATTCTGCTGTGATATTCGTATGAAACTATTTTCACTGCTGAAGTCAATAGTGCGAATAACTTAAAGACTTAAAGGTGCAATATGTAGGATTTTCTGTCCCCTATTCAAAATAAAATCATAGCTTGATGACGCCAAGTTTGAGCGCAGAATCTTGGGACACTGCTTCTGCTTTTCCGGTCATGAGTATGAGGTAACGCAGCTCTGTTTATCATATTAGATACATTTGAGAGTGTTGAAAATGATGTTATAACGTTACTCTGTGCGTTCGCTCGGCGGCTGCTGTGAGACACTGTTACACACTGCAGTAAGATAGAGCGATTTTTAAAATATCAGATTAAATGCTGGATGATTGTGTTGATAAATGGCATGGAATTAATTTTAAAACGTATGATGGAGAAAATTCTGTATTACTGTTACTCTATTTGACAAAATAGTGTTTTTCTCTGAGGCATGGTAAAGCATGGTACTTGCAAAAAATCAAGAAAATTAGATTTAAACAATAAGACTAAACGCTTTTGAGCTATATAACAATTAGTTTTCTGTCTATAAATATATCAAAACAGTTGTTCCCTTGTCTATTAAAACATGCAATTATTAAAGAGTCTTTGGTATTTCCATGGTTTCTAGAAAATAAAACCAGAAACCGAGGGTAACGCGGGTGTGACGCCATTGACAGGCGACTCCTCACACGTCCTGGAGCCTTGGTTAAAATTGCAATTTTCGCACAATTTACAAATAGTTAGAAACATTTGGGATATTGTAAGTACTCAAGTGAACAAAATATATAACACTGGCCTAGTGGTTTTTGGATATTTTACGAGATGGTCCTCACTGCAGAACACAAGATCCAAGGGGCGGGGTTGAATCTAGATCCAACTGGCTCTAAACCAGTGATGCGCGGGTCAATGTATAAACAACCCGCACCCGACCGACGTTTTCAACTAACCCGCCCGCAACTCGGACCGCAAAAAAAAAAAGAAGAAAATATTGTACCCGACCCGCTTCCTGACCCGCATTTTTTTAAAAGCAGTAAATGCTCATTGTAGCGTCATTGGGCCATAGACGTAAGAACCCCCCATCAGCCTCCCTGGCCAATAATATCCATTAATCCAGCCTGTGGAGGAGAGAAATGTTTCAGGACCTGACGTGGTGCCCTCAGAGGTGCAGCGGCGAGAGCAGGCAGTTCTTGAGGCGGCCTATCATTTTCCATTTCAGTTGTCAGATGCATATTATTGATGAATGCGATGTTTATGTTTCGACCCTGCTTAAAGAATTAGCCTAATCAGCAGGTCAACTGAGAGAAGGCCCACTTTTGGAAAAGTGTGAAAGCCCTTAGGAGCGCAAACCGTTCTTTTTCTGAATGTTGTAGTGTTATGTAATAAAGGCTTGATGTATTCATTTATTTCGTTTCATTTTCTTAACAATTAAGGTGCTGCATGTGTTTATCCAGTCTAATCGAAGTGTGCGTCTCTCCCCCGACTTTCCCAACAAAAATCCCGCCCCCTCTTAGAAAATACATAAAACTGACATTACTGAGCTATATGCGTTTAAAAGTAACATAGCCTATTAAAATTGTACAATTTCATTGCTCAGTTCAACGTGTTGGGAAATCGGGCATTTTGCCCCGCGTCAGCATTTATTCAAAAGTTAATAACGCTCAACATTCAAAAGGTAAATAAGGATTTCTCACTTGTATTAGTAGGCTTAGGCTATTTCGCCACGTGAATGCCCAATTGAAGCTCTCACAAGCACAAAATGCAGGGATAGAATATGTTAATAAAGTATTTATTAACGCATTTTAGACAAACAAAAACAGGTAGGCTAAGCCAAAGACTGAGGCTACAATAACCATAAATAAATGTTCACAAATACCCATGAAAGTAAAACTGAAACCTTTATTAAGTAAAACTGAAAATTACAAAGGTTTAATTGGCATCTTTATTTCAAACGACCCGACCGACCGCGACCCGAATATCATTAAAAATATTTTTGGATGACTCGTAACCGCGGATGACCGCAGGCACCCGCTCATTTTGGATCAACCCGCGCATCACTGCTCTAAACCTACCCGTCTCCACCCCTGGTTCTAGATCCAACTCCTCCCACTTTACATATACCTTAACCTACCCGACTCTGCCCCCTGGATCTCAAGTGTTCTGCAGTGAGGGGCTACTGTATTTTACTGCAAAATTCTTACATATTGCACTTTTAACATAAACTACTTGTTTATTGCACTGTTGTTTTCAATCGTGATGGTATTCAGGAAGTCGTGATGTTTTCACAATCCCTCATTTCTCCTGCAGGGCTGGCGCTCTCTGTCCTTCTTTGACTTTGTATCAAATGTCCTGCTTTAACCCCTTAAGCCCGAAGTGTCCTGCTGACGGGACACCACCCCCGCAAAAAAATTCATAATCAAATTACTAAGCAACCACTGATAGGAATAAAACAAAATAGGTATCATTTTAAAGCTTAGAAACCATTTTGTTCAACTCTTAACTAGTGCTGAGTCATCACTCTAAAATGGAGTGTACCCCCCAAGGGCGCCACTTAGCTATAAAAAAATTAATAATCATATTTTTCAAAATTCTAGATCATCCCAAAATAGGTGTCATTTGAAAACTTAGAGTCTGAACTTTACAATGAATGTAGCCAATTTGATTAACTGAAAAAAAAAAAAAAAAAACCTTTTTTACTATGTACTCCAATGTGTCAAAAGCATCATAAAGCTCAGATAATCATGTGTTATATGTCATTTGAAATGTCTCACGGAGTAGAATACAACGAGTATAATTGTTTTGGGCTTTGACTAAACTTGAGCGAGTTTTTGTACGTGAAGCTCCGCAAGACCCATATGTAAATAGTTATGTCACGTTTTCGCTTGTGACATCAAGTCACAATGCTCTGATTGTGGAAAATTGGACAACATTATTTAGAGGAGATTAAAATGAGTCCAACATCGGCATAATCCAATAAACTGATCACAAAATATTGTTCACGCAATTACGACACATAAAACCCCACAGGTGCACAGATGCTAACTAAAACTAAAATGTAGCTATCACTTGGCATTTCCACTTTTAACTTCATGAAACAGGCACCCCATGCAGATTGTAGAAAATGGCACATCCAAGTCCAAGATCAACATAAAGTAAACACATATAAAGCATATAAAGCACACATATAAAGCACACATAAAGCAGTGATGTGTGTCGGGTCCCCGCTATGATAACAGTGACTTTATCAAATGTTTACAGAACAAGCGGGAACCCAGTGTGCCTGTAGCTTTCTCTATTTCTGTTTTATTACGTTATAGAAAGCCTAAGGCCTTCTCAAACCGTTTGGCAAACCCATTTAATCTGCTACCTATTACACGTCAAACTAAGATTACTGTAGAGACAGAAAGTAAGACTGTTAAGTTAGCACTTTTAAACATCCGCTCACTTAAAAATAAATCACTTCTAGTCAATGACTTAATAACCACAAACAACCTAGATTTTATGCTTCTAAATGAAACATGGCTTGAAGACAGTTGCAGTTCAACAATCCTGAATGAAACAGCCCCTCCTAACTTTACTTTTATGAGTGTCTGCAGAGCTGTTAGGAGAGGTGGAGGTGTTGCTGCTCTATTTAAAGATGTCTATCAATGCAAGCAAGTGTCATTTGGTGATTTCTTGTCTTTCGAATACTTGGGTATTGTGTTAAAAGGTGCTCCTCGCATTCTACTTATAGTTATCTACAGGCCTCCAAAATACTCTCCAGCCTTTGTGGAGGACTTTACAGAACTGTTATCAGCAATTTCCTCTGAGTTTGACTGTTTTGCTATTACTGGGGACTTTAACATCCACATAGAAAATGCAGAATCCAATATGGCAAAAGAAATCCTAACAGTTTTGAACGCTGCTCAACGCTGCTGCCTGCCAGCTGTCTGATCTACGCTCGGAGCTTCGTGGAGATTATCCTAAATCCTTCTCTTTATTCCTATTCGCATAATATAACTTTCTTATTTTTCACCTGATTACTTAACCTATTGCATAGTATTACTAAACGGAACGATTTATTACTAGCAATCCACCAGCGTAATCACCTAGTGTTAGCCATAGCCTGCTAGCTACCGTCTACTTTCTTTTTTTCCTCTAAACCTACCTTCCTTGTCGATTGAATGGCGGATTTATCCGATGTATGTTATTCTGATCTGTCCTCGCCAGATCGGGAAGCTGTGGAGACGTTGCTGCCCGGCATTCATCGATCCACCGCGAGGTACAGCGTCCCGCACATCACCCTCGCCCCAGGCACCGGCAAGCGACCGAGACATCCAGCCAGCGAGTCCCGTGTGCGTTGCAGTTTTTCGGACGGCGTTCATCAAACACACGGTCAGTCATGTCCGACGATTATCATGTGTAGTAAATGCAACATGTACAGCTTAGCTCTTTCTGTCAGCAGTGAGACTTACACATGTGATAAATGCAGGGATATTGTCAGGCTGACAGAGAGAATCTCAGAATTAGAGACACGCATCCAAACTTTAATTGAGGATAGTGAGAATGAAAGGGCCTTAGATACTGCTTTGGATGCGACTAGCCTAGTAAACACTACACATTCGGTTCCGGTTGTAGAAGCCACGCAGCAGGCTAACTGGGTGACTGTGAGGCGGCATAATGGCAAGAACAAACACCACTCTTCCGTTCCGATTAGAACATCAAACAGGTTCTCCCCACTCAGTGACGCACCCACTGAGAATCCTGTTGAAAGTGCCCTAGTAATTGGCGATTCTATTACACGGAACGTGAAAATAGAGACACCAGCCACCATAGTCACATGTTTGCCGGGGGCCAGAGCACCTGACATCAAAGCAAATTTAAAAGTGCTGGCTAATGCTAAACGTAAATATTCTAAAATCATTATCCACGTCGGCACAAATGATGTTCGACTTCGCCAGTCGGAGATCACTAAAATTAACATTAAAGAGGTGTGTGAACTCGCAAATTCAATGTCAGCAAAAGTAATTTGTTCTGGCCCTCTTCCTGTTCGTCGGAGTGATGAGATAGTTAGCAGGTTATCATCACTCAATGGCTGGCTGTCTAAGTGGTGTGCGCAGAATAATATAGGTTTCATAGACAATTGGAAAAGCTTTTGGGGCAGACCTGATCTGTTGAAAAGAGATGGTATTCATCCCTCCCGGGATGGTGCTGCTCTTCTCTCTAGAAATTTGGCAAATAGTCTTAGAGCTGAAACATGACAAACCAGGGCCCAGATCAGGACGCAGACAAACTGGCTAAACCGACCGTCTGCTAGCCGCCTCACGTCACATAACTCAGATAATTCACAGCACATAGAAACACTTTCACCTAGATATTATCACATAGAGACTGTGTCTGTACCTCGAACTAGTAAATACAAAAAACTTCCAAAACCTTTTAAGGGTAAAAATTTAATTGATGTTCAAAAAATGAAAATCACAGATAAATCAGATAAACAAATGATAAAGCTTGGGTTACTGAATATTAGATCTATTTCTTCAAAAGCACTTATTGTAAATGAAATTATCACAGACAATAAACTAGACTTGCTGTGTTTGACAGAAACCTGGCTAAAACCAGACGATTACATTACTTTAAATGAATCTAGTCCTCAAGGTTATGATTATCGACACAATCCTCGACAGAAAGGCAAAGGGGGAGGTGTTGCTGTAATTTATAGTAATATATTCAGAATCATTCAAAAGAATTTCAAATATAATTCCTTTGAAGTGATGGTGCTTTATGTAACATTATGTAAGTTGACATTTGTGCTGGCTACTGTATACAGGCCACCAGGGCACCATACTGACTTTATCAAAGAATTTGCTGAGTTTCTATCAGAGTTAGTACTGGCTGCGGATAAAGTCCTTGTTGTTGGTGATTTTAATATCCATGTAGATAATAATAAAGACGCATTTGGATTGGCATTTGCAGATATTTTAAACTCTATTGGAGTTAAACAACACGTGTCAGGACCCACTCATTGTCGTAATCATACCCTAGATCTAATACTGTCGCATGGAATAGATATTGATGCTGTTGAAATTCTACAGCAGAGCGATGATATATCAGATCATTATTTAGTCTCGTGTATAATACAATTAGCCAAGGCTACAAAACCACCACCCAGCCATAAATATTGTAGAAAAATCACGTCTGCCACTAAAGATTGCTTTATAAATAATCTCCCCGAGCAGTTTCATCGCCTTAGTATACCTGACAACATAGAAGAACTCGATGCTGCAACAGAAACTATTGGCTCTCTCTTTTCCAGCACATTAGATGCGGTCGCTCCTTTACGTCTAAAGAAGATTAAGGAAACTAATCCAACGCCGTGGTATGATGAGCACACTCGGGCTCTAAAACGAGCTGTTAGAAAAGCTGAACGTAGTTGGAAGAAAACAAAACTAGAAGTTTTTCACCTTTCGTGGAAAGAAAAAATGATTGAGTACAGAACAGCCATAAGAAATGCTAGATCTACTTATTTTTCAAATCTCTTAATAGAAAACAAACATAATCCTAGGTATTTATTTGACACAGTGGCTAAATTAACTAGAAACAGAGATTCAACTGCTGACGTTTCCATAGAGCACAGCAGTAATGACTTTATGAACTTCTTTACTTGCAAGATTGATAATATTAGAGAGAAAATTATAAACATGCAACCGTCTACAGTTTCTCTTCAGACAGTGCACTGTAGTGTCCCTGAGGTAAAACTAGAATCATTCGCCGCTATAGGAGAGGAAGAATTATCTAAACTTATCAAATCATCAAAATCAACGACATGTATGTTAGACCCAATGCCGACTAAACTACTGAAAGAAATGCTTCCAGAGGTCGTAGGTCCACTTCTTGATATAATTAATTCATCTTTAACACTAGGACACGTGCCAAAAACCTTTAAGCAGGCTATTATCAAACCTCTTATTAAAAAACCTCAACTAGATCCGAGAGATATAGTAAATTACAGGCCAATCTCGAATCTACCTTTTCTGTCAAAGATACTAGAAAAGGCAGTTTCAACACAACTGTGTTCCTTTTTAGAAAGAAATGGAATCTGTGAGGATTTCCAGTCAGGATTTAGACCATACCATAGTACTGAGACTGCTCTCGTTAGAGTTACAAACGATCTACTCCTATCATCCGATCGTGGCTGTATTTCTCTATTAGTGTTATTAGATCTCAGTGCTGCTTTTGACACTATCGATCATAACATTCTTTTAAAAAGACTTGAAAACTATATTGGCATTAGTGGAATTGCTTTGGCATGGTTCAAATCATACTTATCTGACCGTTATCAGTCTGTGGTAGTTAATGAAGAGATGTCGTATCGATCACAGGTTAAATATGGGGTACCACAAGGCTCAGTATTAGGACCGTTGCTTTTCACTCTGTACATGCTGCCCTTAGGAGAGATAATTAGGAAGCATGGTGTTAGTTTTCACTGCTACGCTGACGATACTCAGCTCTATATTTCCTCGCGCCCTGACGAAACCTACAAATTCACAAAACTAACAGAATGCATAGCTGACATTAAAAACTGGATGACAAGAAATTTCTTATTATTAAATTCAGAAAAAACTGATTTCCTAATCTTTGGACCAAAAACTTCCTCACGAAAAAACCTTGAATACTCTCTAACACTTGACGGGTGCTCCATTAAACCTTCGTCCTCAGTTAGGAACCTGGGTGTGCTCTTTGATACCAATCTTTCATTTGAAAGTCATGTTTCTAGTATCTGTAAAACCGCCTTCTTCCATCTAAAAAATATATCTAAATTACGACATATGCTCTCAATGACAAATGCGGAACAGTTGGTTCATGCATTCATGACCTCAAGACTAGATTATTGTAACGCTCTACTGGGTGGTTGTTCTGCTCGGCTTTTAAACAAACTACAGTTGGTTCAAAATGCGGCAGCTAGAGTTCTTACTAGAACCAGAAAGTATGACCATATTAGCCCAGTTCTGTCAACATTACATTGGCTCCCTATTAAACATCGTATAGATTTTAAAATCTTGCTACTTACTTATAAAGCTCTAAATGGTTTAGCTCCCCAGTACCTAAGTGAGCTCTTAATGCATTATAGTCCTTCACGTTTATTGCGATCTCAGAATTTAGGCCAGTTGATAATACCCAGAATATCAAAATCAACTGAAGGCGGCAGATCATTTTCCTATTTAGCACCTAAACTCTGGAACAATCTTCCTAGCATTGTTCGGGAAGCAGACACACTCTGTCAGTTTAAATCTAGACTAAAAACACATCTCTTTGCTCTTGCATACACATAACACATCATCAATACATTAACATTTTTCAAATCCGTTAAAGGATTGTTACGCTGCAATAATTAGGTCGGCCGGAACCGAGAACATTTCCTATAACACTAGATATACCTGTACATCAGAACAAGAATGGCATCTACGCTAATATCTGTCTCTCTGCTTATCCTGAGGTTTGCCGGGTGCTGGATCCAGGCCGTATCCAGGTCAGATGGAGAACCTGCGTCTGGACCTGACTACAACGTAGCCCAGGATCCCCGTATCCGCTTGCATATATTTATATATAATCGATTTTTAATCTCTATAATAAAAATGTACAATTCAGATTTTGATCTCCATATACATTTACATATATATATCTTCCAAGGGGTTTTTTCCCTCCTAGGACTTTTTTCCCAGTGCTAGCACGCTGGGTTTTTCTCCTAGGGGGTTTTTTCCACCCCTGGAAGTCAGCCGACATTGGCTTAATGTAGCACCATCTTGTATATGTTACATATTACCACGCTTGTTTGTACAGTTTTAACCACTTCCCTTTTTTTCTGTGCTTCTAATATGTAAAGCTGCTTTGAAACAATTAACAATTGTAAAAGCGCTATATAAATAAATTTGACTTGACTTGACTTGACTTTTGATCTGACGCAACATGTTCATGGACCCACACACAATCGTGGACACACTCTAGATTTAATTATTAGTAAGGGTCTAAACATTTCATCCATTATCATTAAGGATGTAGCGCTATCTGATCATTTCTGTATTTTCTTTGATATATTGATCTCTCCAACTGTTGAAGCTAGATCTATCTTGGTCAAAAAGCGATGCTTAAATGAGAATACTAGTGCATTGTTTATGAAGGCTATATCTTTAACACCAAGCATATCTGAAGACTCTGTTGATTTTCTCCTTGATTCTTTTAACTCAAAAGTACAGAATGTCATTGATAACATTGCTCCTGTGAAAGTCAGAAAGAAGAGTGGCAGACAAAAATCACCGTGGAGAAACTCAACAGCAGTGCAAAATATGAAAAGACAATGCAGAAAAGCTGAGCGCATGTGGCGAAAGACAAAACTTGAAATCCATTATAACATCTATAAAGAAAGCTAGACAGACCTTCTTCTCAAATATTATAAACAAAAACTTAAACAACACCCGCACTCTTTTTGCTACAGTAGAGAGACTAACAAACCCCCCAAGTCAGATTCCCAGTGAAATGCTCTCAGACAGCAAATGCTGTGAGTTTGCTTCCTTCTTCTCTGAGAAAATTAATAATATCAGAAAGGCCTTGAGCTGCACTGGGGTACAACAGATCAGATCACAATATCAGAAAGCAGCTATTATGTCTGTTTTTGAAGCAATTGATGGTAAAATTTTGGAAGAAACAGTACAGCACCTTAAAACATCAACCTGCGCCCTTGACACACTTCCCACATCTTTTTTCAAAAGCTTGTTTAACTGTTTAGAAGCAGATTTTCTAGAAGTGGTAAATGCCTCACTTCTCTCTGGGACTTTTCCAAAATCCCTGAAAACTGCAGTTGTTAAGCCCCTCCTGAAAAAGAGCAATCTGGATAACACCATATTGAGCAACTACAGGCCAATCTCAAATCTTCCTTTCATAGGCAAGATCATTGAAAAAGTTGTTTTCAATCAGCTGAACAAGTTCTTAAGCTTGAATGGATACATTGACAACTTTCAATCTGGTTTCTGACCGCATCACAGCACAGAGACAGCACTCAAAAAGATAATAAATGATATTCGCCTAAACACAGATACAGGTAAATTAACAGTGCTGGTTCTACTTGACCTCAGTGCTGCGTTTGACACTGTCGATCACAACATTCATCTTGACAGGCTGGAAAACTGGGCTGGGCTTTCTGGGATGGTCCTTAAATGGTTCAGGTCATACTTAGAAGGGAGAGGTTATTATGTGAGTATCGGTGACCATAAGTCTGAGTGGACATCCATGACATGCGGAGTCCCTCAAGGTTCAATACTTGCACCCCTCCTGTTCAACCTATATATGCTGCCACTGAGCCAAATAATGAGAAAGAACCAAATTGCATATCACAGCTATGCAAATGACACCCAGATTTACCTAGCCCTATCACCTAACGACTACAGCCCCATTGACTCCCTGTGCCATTGCATTGATGAAATTAAAAATTGGATGTGTCTAAACTTCCTTCAGTTAAACAAAGACAAAACTGAAGTCATTGTGTTTGGAAACAAAGATGAAGTTCTCAAAGTGAACATGTACCTTCACTCTAGGGGTCAAACAACTAAAAATCAAGTCAGGAATCTTGGTGTGATTTTGGAGTCAGACATGAGTTTCAGTATCTATGTAAAGACAATAACTAAATCAGAATTAGATGCTTTGTCTCCAGTCAAGACTTAGAGAAACTTGTTCATGCTTTCATCACCAGCCGGCTCAATTATTGTAATGTGCTCCTCACTGGTCTTCCCAAAAAGACCATAAGACAGCTGCTGCCAGGATTCTGAGCAGAACCCGAAAACATGAACACATCACACCAGTCCTCAGGTCCTTGCACTGGCTTCCAGTTGCATTTAGAATTGATTTTAAAGTACTGTAACTTGTTTATAAATCACTCAATGGTCTTGGACATCAATACATTGCAGATATGCTCATAGAATATAAACCTAACAGATCACTCAGATCATCAAGATCAAGTCATTTAGAAATACCAAGGGTTCTCTCAAAGCAAGGAGAGTCTGCTTTTAGCTGTTATGCCAGCCGTAGCTGGAGAAGAACTCCCAGAAGAGATCAGATGTGCTCCAACAGTAGCCACATTCAAATCCAGACTCAAAACACATCTTTTTATCTATGCATTTGCTGATTGAGCACTGTGCTATGTCCGAACTGTTTGCACTTTATTTTATACGTATTGTCTTTTTATTCATTTAATTCCTTTTCCTGTTTTTATTTCATTTTTAGTGTATTTTATATATTTTATGTATCATCTTGTTATTCTGACTTTTAATGCATTTTAAATATTGCTGTCTGGTTGAAAGAGCTGGGAGAATTAGGAAGAAAGTGATTAGGTTAAAATTTGGTAAATTTGGATAAGGGGACAAACCATTGGGAAATTTAAGCTGTAGTGCATGGTTAAGATATCTCTGGATTACAGTCAGGACACTTTCCAAAGGGGGAAATTTCCAAAAGGGAAATTTGAACTGCGTTCCATAGGTAAGATATCTCCAGAAGGGGGATTAGGGCTGTGTGGTGCAGTTTGAGGTGTTTTGGCAAAAGGGGAGATTGAAACTGTTTTTATCAATTTGAAGTGCCTTAACAGGTAGCAGTCTTGTTGTGTGAGAAGATCCATTCTGATCCGCTCTGATGGATAGATCCGTTTAGATACAACTCTGATAGATGACAACAACAACAACAACAACAACAAACTCCCTGAGACTTCCTAGCTCTTCCATCCAGATAGCAAAATTCTCTGTTTTTACTGTTATTTCTATTCCTTATGTTCTATTTTTATTATTCTTTTTTATGTAAAGCACTTTGTATTACCATTGTGTATGAAATATGCTATACAAATTAAATTGCCTTTCCTTGCCTATTGTATGTTTGCTGCAGTGTGTTGTTGCTGTTAGCTTACCTGTTGTGTGCAGTGTTATTTTGGGGTTTGAGTTGATAAGTTGTTGTCAATCCCATTTCCTTTTTGTTTATTTTTGTATTGTAACATCTGGGAGCTGTAAGGGGCGAGTGCTATTTCTTTTGTAAATTAGGGTGACCATATGCGCCATTCTCCCAGGACGCGTCCTGTCCAGGATTTTTAAATTGCCTAAAATGGCTTGAGCCCTTGCCTCTTTAACTGTGAAAGTGGTCATATTGATGTGCTCCCAGAACGTGATTTAGGAACGCGATTTCTGCAAGGAGGTCTGTGCAAGCCACTGTTCTTATTGACATTCTTCATGCAATGCATTAAAATGTTGTCGTATTTGCAATGCTTTGACCATTCTCTGTAGATCCAGCCTTCTTGCAAGCCACGATCGGTTGATTATGTATAATGCATGCTATTGATCAAATTATTTTTCAGTCGTTACCTTCTGCAAATATGAAAACAAAACCAAAACTGGGACATTTTATGCAACTTAGAAATCCTGGACAGGACGCGTCCTGGGAGAATGGCGCATATGGTCACCCTATTGTAAATACTATTTTCTCCTGTTATTCATTAGATAGGGCAATTTCTTTTGTTAGGGAATTTAGGTTTTTCTGTTAGGAGATTGTGTGGTTGTTTGTTCTTTTGACCTTTGCTCACCCCTGCAATAATAATTCCAGATGCTCTCTGTTGCAGTTATTTGTGTGCATGTTGTTTCCAAATGTCGTTAGTACCAGGCCTTAGTTTCTGTGTGGAAATTTCCTGATTTTCAGATTCCTAAAGTGTGACAAAATCTCATGAGAGGAACCATGTTTTTAATGAAGGAAAGTTCAAATGTGGGTCCAACAGACCACAAATACTTGACTTACTTTTACATTTTATTATGTATAAAACATTCTTTAGCAGCAGCAGCTTACACCCGCCAGACAGCAGGGAGCCGGTCGCAGACGTGGCGCCCAGCCCGCTCAGAACCCAGCCAAGCCAGGTGGCAAGAGAACGAAGAAGCGGTCCTGAGATGGGCGACCTGGAGGAGAGGGATTCAGCTCTTCGCGAGACGATGCCCACATCTCTTCCACCCCTGGAGGAGGGCCGGGGGGAATTTATGTCTTGTCTTGTCCCGCCGCTGGCTCTCCGAAGTCCAGCGGTACCCACTTTCTCACAAAAAGAGCTATTTCACAATCCTCCAGGTCCCAAGAGGGTGTGGCTGTCAGTGCGCGAGGCCCCGCCTCGCCACTCTCAGCCCCCTCTCACTTCGCCGGCAGGTCCCAGTGTGATGGTCAAGGCCGCCTCCCATGTGCCATCTCCCATACACACTGCTACCTCATAGAGTCCGACCCCACTTCGGGCCTCTATGCCGTCTGAGTCGGTTTCCAGCACTCTGCTTCGGTGCCCCACGCCTGGTACGTCTGTGGTGCCTTTGGTCCCCCTGGCTCGGTGTCTGGAAGCCTGGATATCGCTTCCCAGCCTGTCCCGCTGGCTCATTCGTACCATCAGACTCACCTGATGGAGACTCCATCCCTAGGTGGTCCAGCTGATTTGTCAGCGCTTCGGGGCCACACAGATAGATCTGTTTGCCTCCCTGGACACTGCCCCCTGCCAGTTGTTCAATTCCCTGACCGAGGGCATGCTCGGCACGGATGCTCTGGCACACAGCTGGCCCCGGGGCCTACGCAAATATGCGTTTTCTCCAGTGAGCCTTCTCGCACAGCTCCTGTGCAAAGTCAGGGAGGACGAGGAGCAGGTCTTGTTAGTGGCCCACTCTGACCTGGTTTTCGGATCTGACGCTCCTCACGACAGCACCTCCTTGGCCCATTCCTCTGAGGATGGACCTTCTGACTCAGAGATGGGGCACCCTCTGGCACCCGCGTCCCGACCTGTGGAAACACTATGTGTAGTCCCTGGATGGGATGCAGAGGTTCTAAGTGATCTCCCCCAGGTGGTTGTAGACACTTCTGCTAGAGCTCCTTCCACAAGGAACCTCTATGCATTGAAGTGGAACCTGTTCCTCGAATAGTGTTCCTCTCACCGTGAGGACCCCAGATCATGTTCGATCAGATCTGTGCTTTCCTTCCTGCAAGAGGGCTTGGAGCGAAGGCTGTCTCCCTCCACCCTCAAGGTGTATGTTGCCGCCGTTGCCACCATTGCCGCACATCACGATGCAGTTGATGGTAAGTCGTTGGGGAAGCATGATCTGATCATCAGTTTCCTGAGGGGGCAAGGAGACTAAATCCACTTCGCCCTTCCTCTATACCCTCTTGGGATCTTTCCCTGGTACTTACATGCCTTTGCAGTCAGTGGAGTTAAAAGCACTGTCCCTTAAGACTGTCCTGTTGGTTGCAATGGCCTTGGTGAAGAGGTTATGGGACCTGCACGTATTTAAGGTCGATGAATCGTACCTGGAATTCGGGTCGGGTGACTCTCACATTATTCTGAGATCCCAGCTGGATATGTGCCCAAGGTTCCTACCACTTCCTTCAGAGATCAGGTAGTGACCCAGTCTTGGGCTTTGCTCTGTCTCGTCCACGCTCTGTGCCTATATGTGGATAGAACGCGAAGCTTTAGGACCTCAGATCAGCTCTTTGTCTGTTACAGAGGCAAGCAGAAGGGAAAGACTGTCTCCAAGCAGAGGATGTCCCACTGGATAGTGGATACAATCGCCTTGGCTTATCAGTCCACCAGAGGAGTTGCCTCTTGCTGGGCGCTGGTGCACGGCACCTCATTGACAGATATCTGTAGAGCTGCGGGCTGGGCGACACCCAACACGTTCGCTAGATTCTGTAGCCTTTGTGTGAAACCGGTATCTTCCTGTGTACTCGCTTCCAGTAGCCTGTAAATGCGAAGAACTGTTCTAGTGTCAGCTTGCATACATGATACATGCATCCATTTACTCCAGTAGAGTTCCCGGCTTGGTGAACCCTGTCGAGTTCCTCTGCCTCCCCTTGCGGCTCGGACTTTGCAGAGTGCCTGATGCCAGGCCAAACGTCTGTCACAGACGTTGATGTTTGGCTGGGTGCCATATGCCGTGACCCCTTCATGTCAGTGTGTATTGTTCACGGTCAAACTCCCCACTGTGAGCCCATCAGCGCTGCTGTACCTGAACATGTGTGACAGAGTTGAGTGATGTCCAGATGTTGAGTCTGGTGGCTGATGGGATTGTTCAGCACACAGCTGTAGGTGTTTTTATCCTGATATTCCACCTCCAGAGGTAGAGAGAGACTGATGCTGAGATCAGACACACTGATGCTGGACAATGAACTGCTTCCTTTGTACCAGGAGAGAGTCACATGACTCACATTCACAGCTGAACACACCAATGAACATGATGATGATGAACATTGAGAAGAGTTACTGCTGATGACAGGAACAGGCAGACGAGCTGAAAACATGAGAGAATAAAGAGAAATGAGGATGAATGAAGAGATTCAAGAAACATCCAGAGGAACCAAGATGATCAAAAGTAGAGCATTTAAAACTATTGAATAGAAAGTTAAATATAAACCTGCTGTTCATGTGAAAGTGAGAGAATTAGTCATTTGAACTCATTAGTCATGATAAGATACTTCTTTAGATCTAGCTGTAATAAATAAAACACGTGAAACTGATATTTAACTCACCGTAGACAATGAGATGAATATAAGAAGGCCTGATGAAAGCGTTGATGTTTAGTTCATAATATCCATCATGTTTCATTGTGATGTTTGTGATGGTCAGAGATCCAGTTTGATTGTCCAGCTTCAGTCTGTCTCTGAATCTCCCATCAAGATCATCATCATTTACAGTGAATCTGTCGACCCGTTTATTAATTTCTGCTATTAAAATGTTTCCGTAATATCCAAACCTCCACTGAATCACACCATTGTTCATTTCAGTAAGAGTAGAGTCGAGAGTGACTGAATCTCCCTCCGTCACTGACACTGAATCAAACACACACATGGAGAACAAACAGAAACAGGTTCAACACAGATTAAGACACTCGTTTACAAAAGGAAATGGTTTGAAACTTAAATTTTAAATGAATATCATCATTAACAACAGAAGCAAAATTGAGTTTGTATTAATAATTGAATCTTTGTACTGATTAAAATATAAAACATGAAAATGATAATCAGAAAGAAATCAGCACTTTTATAGTTCATAATCTCCAGCATGTTTCATTGTGGTGTTTGTGATGGTCAGAGATCCAGTTTGATTGTCCAGCTTCAGTCTGTCTCTGAATCTCCCATCAAGAACATCATCATATACAGTGAATCTGTCGACCCGTTTATTGATTTCAGCTATTAAAGTGTTTCCAAACCTCCACTGAATCACATCATCATCTGTCATTTTAGTAAGACGAGAGTTTATAGTGACTGAATCTCCCTCCTTCACTTTCTTCACTTCAACAACAGACATTTTCTTCTCTTCACCAAACACTCCTGAAGAACAGAGTTTTTCACAGATTAAAGCTTTAAAATCACTTGATGTTGGTTTGATGAAGCTTCACTGAAATACTTTGAATCATTTAAATGTGACGTGAATAATATTCTGTAGCAGCACAAAGACAAAAGATGATGAATGAAAAGAGAAATAGATTTATTTATGGATCAATAACTAAAAAAGACACTTTTAATGTTTAATGTCACACTAAAACTAATGCTGTTGAGTATTTGAGCTTCATATTTATATTATTTTATTGAATCAATCCATAATAACTGAGTTTAGAGCTGAATTCAGACTTGATCTGACAGTAAAATCACAGTTCAGTTATTTCTATATGAGACGAACTGTAACGTGTTTGTTCTGTTTAGGTTTAGTTTTCTCTCTGTTTCCATTTGCATGTGTTCTCTATCATTAGTTCATTAATCCCAGACCTGTTTCTGTTCTTCCAATGATCTCCCTGTTATTTAAAGCCTGAGTTGTGTTCAGTTCATCGTCCGGTATCGTCTACGTTACGTGGTTGTGTTTCTCCTCATGATTCTCCTGTGTATTGTGTGGATTATTAGATTAAAGACTGTTCTTTGAGTTATTTCCTGAGTCGTGCGCTTCACTACAGCCACCGTCGCTGACACTAACAGTGAATGTTAATCTTCTCTAACTAATTTAACCAGTAATTTATCACATGGTACCAGAACAGACACAACTGAAGCCATAAAAACACATTTCAAACTCACCATCCAGACGCCACAAACAGAGCAAAACTAACTTGAGGAACATTTTCTTCATCGCTTCACTGAAAAGCCCACGATAGTGACTCTTAAAATGTCTGAAAACCCTCAGATTGACCTGAAACACACTGAACTGTGATATTTATCTGGTTGTGTATGAATCCTCCCATCCTCAGTTAGTTTCCGCTCACACATCCGTCTGCTTTACCGTCACGAAAATCAACAAGCTTTTGCTGATCTTACATTTTCAAATGAATTCTGGGCCTGAATGAAAACTAACAGCAGAAGAGTGAAATATTGGACTAGATATCTGAATCTACTGGTCTGTTATTTAGTGCTGTGAGCTGTCAATCATATTTGACCTCTGACCTGTGACTCTTATTTGACTGTTGATGGATTCACTTTATTTCAGTGTAAAGATGTTTAGTGTGGAGTGGAAGATTGTGATCTTCTTATTATCAGGAGAGAAAATGAAGAAACACTTCAGCCACAAACTGCTGACACACACAGAGACGACAAACATCCAGCAGAAGCTGTTTATCCACCGACAGATCAAACCAGACACACTGATGTTTGAACAGATCAAATAAAAGAGAAAAACATCTTCATTCGACTCAAAAGCCAGTAAATCACATGTATAATGTTTGTGTTGTTACAACAAAATCCATGAGTGAACATAAATGCAAACATACAGTAACCTGTAAATGTAATCGTTCATTTAGAGAAATATCATTTGATTACCAGAAAGTTTTGGTCTTGGGGAAATTTGATGAGAAATTAGTTCATAATCAGATGTTTTGCTTTTGATTGTAGACTTTGGTATTTTGGTGAATCTGAGCAAAATAACTCTTTTAAAACTCTAGATGAAACACATGTGAGTTTATCTTTTCATCTGGAGAAACTGAGAAGTGTAGATTTGCTACTAAAGTGTAGAAGTGATCTTTGATGGCAATCTTTCTTCTGAAAACCACATTTCTGGCACTAGTAAAACAGTAACTTCATTCCATCTTAAAAATGTCTCTAAATTATGACATATGTTAAAAGTTAAAAAAGTTTGTTAATGCATTCATTATCTCAAGGCTGGATTATTGTAATGCTTTACTGGGCGGTTGCCCTGCAGGCCTAATAAACAAACTCCAGCAGCTTGAGTTCTTACCAGAACCAGGAAGTGTGACCATATTAGCCCGGTTCTGTCAACACTGCAGAGTAGAACTGTTTCAGCAGCTCCTGTGGCAGGTTTAACTTCCTCAGCTGGAGAAGGAAGTACAGTGTCTGCTGGGACTTTTTCATGCTGGAGTCTATGTGGAACTCCCACTTCAGGTCCTGAGAGATGATGGAGCCCAGAACCTGAATGACTCCACTGCTGCCTCAGTGCTGTCCATGATGAAGAGTGGGAATAATGCTGGAGTGTTTCTCCTGAAGTCCACTATCATCTCCACTGTTTTGAGTGTGTTCAGCTCCAGGTTGTTATGACTGCACCAGACGGCCAGATCTTTAAGCTATAAATATAGTGTTGTATATTGTGCAGTATCAGTTTGAAGAATTAAGCTTGTTGATGGACACTAAAATTCAAAACAATAAAGAGGATGTAAAGAATTGTACAAGAACTGTTGTAAGAATATAAGACATTTTCCAGATTGCAGACGCTGTTATTGAGAAAATAAGAAGAACCTGGTAGAAATAAACAGTGACAGGGTGACTTGTGTGTGTGAATAGAGAAGGAATAAAAGATAGCCTTTGACAATCTCTTTATTTACAACCGATTTTAGATCAACATTCATATTATATTAAGAGGAAATAAAAATGGATTAAAACAAACAAAAAAATAATGTACGTACATAACTGTACATGCATCAGGAACAGCAGGTTTACAATCTTTCATCTCTCAGATAAAAATTTGCAAGCATAATAATTTCACAAATACATATTTATACCCCATTTAAATCTAAAACTATCCAAATCATCAACCACCTTATAATAAGCATACTCTATGTCAATACGGGATTTATTGATCCCCTAAACACCAAGATAATATCAGTCAATCCAGAGTCAAGTAGTTTTCTTTTACATGACAATTAAATAGCCAGTTTGCTTGTCCAAATATAAAATTCATTAAAACGTGAGCTTGCTTTTTGCTCTTGCTGTATTTAGGAACATAAAAAGCATAGGCGTAAAAGCCTCCCCCAGAGATTGACAGTATCCTTCTAATTTATAAAAAAACAGTTGTAGTCTAAAACAATTAAGAAATAAGTGAGACACTGTCTCTTGTACCCCACAGAAAAGGACACCCTTCCCCTACCTGTGGATCAAGGTGTGCTGTGTCTGTTTGTGGCTATTATACCATGCACTGTCCTCCAGACCTTTTCTCAATGGGAGGTTTGTACGGAGTCCTCCAGCAGCCTTTAGGGGAAGCGACTTGTGCCACTTGGATTCACTCAGGTTTTCAGGCATGTGGAAATGTGCCACTTTAACACACAGTACATATAGAGCCTTCTTTCTCGAATCACTAAACAGACTTAGCTGAGGTGTTCTGAAAGAGAGCAGTCCTCCCTCTGTTTCCTGCCATTCTCCCATGTCTGCTGAAGAGGTCACCTATGGGAACACAGAGATATCCACATCCAAAGCCTCTAAAATCAGTCTATAGTCCTCTGGTTAGTTAACGGTCTCTCTGCCACTCAAACTGACCTCATGCCTAGTTTTAAGGCTAAGGCCTCAGCAGATATCTATCCTCCCTCAGAAATTAAATGTCCAATTTTAGTGATCTTTGCAGACCACAAGGCTTTTCTGAGGGAATCTGATTTAAAGATATCCAGGTCCATTAAGGAGTTAAAAAGCAATGGTTCCTTCAGCCAGAGTCTTTGTACAGCATTGAATTCTCTAGAAAACCTAAAAAGTGACCACGCTGTTAACACTGTCCTGTAAAAAGATGTTAAACCGGTCAGATCCAGCTTATTAATGTTCTGCAGAATCAGGTGACGATCCTGAAAGGGGACACCCTTGCCTAATACCTCCATAGATCTTAACAGGAACACTGAGACCACCAGCAACTTTTATCATACATGTGGCTTCATTATAGAGAAGCTTAAGCATAGAAATAAATTTGTCTCCAAAATTAAAAGCCTTTAAGGTTTCAAAAGGAAAATTCACTCGATCAAAAGACTTTTCCTGGTCTAATGACAGAAAGCCAAGATTAATATTCTTGTTAGAAGCAAAGTCATAAATATCTCACAGTAAATGTAAATGATCTAAAAATAGATCTACCTCGTACACAGTATGATTGATCTTTATGATTAAATGTAATACACTGTTTAGTCTATTTGACAAACATTTAGACCGAATATTTTATTCGGAACACAAAATTGCTGCAGGCCTCCAGTTTTTTAAAAGGGCTCAATCCCCTTTTTTGGGTAAAAGATGTTACAGTACACTGGAGACGGACACAGACGTAATAGGTAATGTAGAGTTTATTGAACCACAGCAGAGCAAATGGATGAAACAGGTGAGTTAACAGATACTTGGAATTCGTGGAGTAGATATGAATGAGATAATTACTGTCCTTTCTTTTGTAGTTGGAGTAATGCTGAAGACTGGAGATCGCTGGAGAACAATGGAGTTGGTGTAAACACACACACAGCAGACGAGGAACACAATGGGAAGGAGATACGCTGGAGACAGGTAAGTATAAGAAGAGTAGTCCTTGAGGTAAGCATCACACTGGGTATATGCGAACGAGACCGGACAAGTAGAGCTGTGTGTGTGTGTGCTTTATACTGGTGATGATGAGTGAGGTAATGAGGTGCAGGTGGCGGTGATCAGTACTCGGGAGATGGCGTGCGTTGTGATTGGTGGAGGTTGGAACCTGACGTGTCTGTGACAGTACCCCCCCCCTCCACGGCCCGCTCCTGAGGGCCGAGAACCCCGACGCCGTGGTGGACGTCCTCTACCCCGCGGTGCCGGCTTCTCAGGGTGATTGTCGTGAAAGGTTTGGAGTAAACTGGGATCTAAGATGTCGTTCCTTGGGACCCAGGAACGTTCCTCTGGACCATATCCTTCCCAATCCACCAGATATTCAAGTTGGCCACCACGACGTCGGGAGTTCAAGATCTCGTGAACCTCGTAGGCAGTTCCGTCCTCCAGGATGAGTGGAAGGGGGGGTTCGGCGGGAACCACGTCAGGTCCTGTGGGGGAAACAGAAGGGTAGTGAGCCTTGAGTAGTGACACATGGAAAGTGGGGTGTATACGATACCCTTGTGGCAGTTGAAGTTGGTATGTGACGGGGTTGACCTGCTTGATGATGGGGAATGGGCCAATGAACCTGGGACTCAGCCTTTTGCAGGGCAGACGCATTCTGATGTCCCTCGTAGATAGCCAGACCAACTGACCAGGTTGGAAGACAGGGGTGTCAGAGCGTCGAAGGTCAGCTACCATCCTGCGTCTGTGTAGGGCTCGTTGCAACTGATGGTGAGTTGAGTCCTCTCGCTCTCCCGGAACCAGTAATCCACAGCTGGAACGTTGGAGGGTTCCCCATCCCAGGGGAACAGTGGAGGTTGGAAGCCGAGTACGCACTGGAACGGAGTAAGTCCTGTAGTAGACTGCTTGAGGGAGTTTTGAGCGTACTCGGCCCAACCCAGGAACTGGTTCCAGGAGTCCTGGTGGTCGTGACAGAAGGTACGTAGGAAGCGGCCTATTTCCTGTACCTTCCTTTCCGTCTGCCCGTTCGACTGGGGGTGATAGCCGGATGTCAGGCTAACGGCCACACCTAGGAGAGAGAAGAAAGATCTCCACACTCTCGATATGAACTGTGGACCTTGGTCGGAAACAATGTCCTCTGGTATTCCGAAGTATCTGAATACTTGATTGAAGAGTACTTTGGCTGTCTCCATGGCAGTTGGTAATCCTGGGAGTGGAATGAGACGACAGGATTTAGAAAAACGATCAACTACAACTAGGATGGTGGTATTGCCGTCTGAAGCAGGGAGATTGGTTATGAAGTCCACTCCTAGGTGTGACCATGGGCGTTCTGGAACGGGCAGAGGAAGGAGTTTTCCAGATGGCAGATGACGAGGTGACTTGGAAATGGCGCACTCCCTACAGCCCCGCACGTACCTTCTGACATCAGAAGCCATTCTTGGCCACCAGAAGCGTTCTTTTAGCAACGAGAGGGTTTCATTGACCCCCGGGTGACCAGTACCAAGTGACGTGTGAGCCGAGTGAATGGTGGGAGTGCGACGTGTCCGTGGAAGGTAGAGCAAGCCTGGTGGACAGCCCGGCGGAGGGTTTGTGGAGGCATTGGAGGAGGGGATCGTCTCCTCGGACCAAGTGATGGGACTTACTATGAGGGAGCTTGGGATGATAGGTTCAGGTTCCTCAGTTTGTTCCTCAGGAGCATGGAGTCTGGAGAGAGCATCCGCTTTAACGTTCTTAGTCCCTGGAAGGTAGGAGATTGTATAATTGAAACGGGAGAAAAACATAGCCCAGTGGGCTTGTCTGGGGTTAAGTCTCTTGGCAGACCGAAGGTATTCGAGGTTCTTGTGATCTGTTAACACCAGGAAAGCATGTTTAGCACCCTCCAACCAATGCCTCCACTCTTCCAATGCGAGTTTGACTGCTAGAAGTTCCCTGTCACCGATGGAGTAGTTGACTTCCGCCGGGCTGAGCTTGCGGGAGAAGGCGGCACATGGATGAAGTCTACTCGGTGTCCCCTGCTGCTGCGACAACACCGCTCCCACTCCAGTCGTTGATGCATCAACTTCAACAATGAAGGGTTCTTCTGGGTCTGGATGTACGAGTTAGGGAGCGGTGGTGAAGGCTTTCTTGAGTTTTTCAAAGGCGTTGGTGGCTGCTGGAGTCCAGGACAGAGACTTGGGTTTATTTCTGAGGAGACTGGTGAGTGGATGGGAGATAGAACTGTAACCTTGAATGAATCTTCTATAGAAGTTGGAGAAACCTAGGAATCGTTGGAGCTTTTTTATGGTTGTGGGTGCTGGCCAGTTAGTGATGGATTCCACCTTCCCCTCGTCCATCCGGATGCCACTGTGGTCAATGTGATAACCCAGGAATGAAACGGAATCTTGATGGAATGAACACTTTTCAGCCTTGAGGAATAGATGGAATTGACGGAGACGGTTGAGGACCTCCGCAACGTGTTGGCGATGTTCGGCCTGGCTCCGGGAGTATATGAGAATGTCGTCGATGTAGACTAGGACAAATCGGTGGAGTGGTTTCAATTTATGTGTAGCGGGAATAAATGGCACTCACCAGGGGTCGTGGAGGTCTAGTGGGGCATGCAGCAATGACATGCCCAGGTTCACCACAGTAGAGAAAGAGACGTAGAGTCAGACGACGGCGTCGTTCTTCAGAAGATAATCGTGAATTTTCAAGTTCCATGGGTTCTTGGGCTGGTTCTGGAGTGCTGACTGGTTCGGATTGACAGGAGGGCACGTTGATGTTGTACTGGTCCTGGTGCTCTTGGATGCACGCTTGCATGCGAGTGGCGCAGCATATGGAAAGCTGGATGAACTTCTCAAGGCCGATGTTATCCTCGCATGCAGCGAGATGCAGCCGTACCCGAGTATTCAATCCTTGCCGGTAGGTGGTGATAAGCGCTTGTTCATTCCATCCGCTGATTGCAGCAAGCGTTCTGAACTGTAAAGTATAGTCATAGATAGACATAGATCCTTGTTTAAGATTATAAAGATTCTCACCAGCAGACGAATCAGTGATGGGTTTCCCAAACACCTCCCGGAAGTGAGAGATGAACGCTGAAAATGATTGCGTAACTGCACCCTGTTGTGACCAGATGGAATCAGCCCACGTTAACGCTTTACCGCTGAGTTGAGAGATGACAAAGGCAATTTTAGATGTATCGGTTTTATGTATCAATTTTAGAGGTGCGGCTGCATCTCCAGGACCAGTGTGCATTGCAGCAGAAATCCGCTGCAATCCTCCGCCGATCCTGAGTAGGGCAACGGTTTGGCCATGGGACTGGCGTACGGAGGCAGTGAAGGAGGAATGTTGACTGTGCTAACGGTGTCCGCTGGTGCAGGTGAATGAACTGGATCAGGAGCTGGTGGTGGAGAATGGACAGTTAATGTACGCCGAAGCGCATCCACCGGCTCCTGAAATGGATCCGGGAGGCTCATGCTGGGTTGACTGTATTGGTCCGGTCTTCTGTTACAGTACACTGGAGACGGACACAGACGTAATAGGTAATGTAGAGTTTATTGAACCACAGCAGAGCAAATGGATGAAACAGGTGAGTTAACAGATACTTGGAATTCGTGGAGTAGATATTAATGAGATAATTACTGTCCTTTCTTTTGTAGTTGGAGTAATGCTGAAGACTGGAGATCGCTGGAGAACAATGGAGTTGGTGTAAACACACACACACACACAGCAGACGAGGAACACAATGGGAAGGAGACACGCTGGAGACAGGTAAGTATAAGAAGAGTAGTCCTTGAGGTAAGCATCACACTGGGTATATGCGAACGAGACCGGACAAGTAGTGCTGTGTGTGTGTGTGCTTTATACTGGTGATGATGAGTGAGGTAATGAGGTGCAGGTGGCGGTGATCAGTACTCGGGAGATGGCGTGCGTTGTGATTGGTGGAGGTTGGAACCTGACGTGTCTGTGACAACAGAGTTAAGACAGCCCATTGACAACTCACAGGGAGAGAACCTTTAAAGGTGCCCTAGAATCAGAATTTGAATTTATCTCGGCATAGTTGAATAACAAGAGTTCAGTACATGGAAATGACATACAGTGAGTCTCAAACTCCATTGTTTCCTCCTCCTTATATAAATCTCATTTGTTGAAAAGACCTCTGAAAAACAGGCGAATCTCAACATAACACCGACTGTTACTTAACAGTCGGGATCATTAATATATACGCCCCCAATATTTGCATATGCCAGCTCATGTTCAAGGCATTACACAAGGGCAGCCAGTATTAACGTCTGGATGTGTGCACAGCTGAATCATCAGACTAGGTAAGCAAGCAAGAACAACAGAGAAAAATGGCAGATGGAGCAATAATAACTGACATGATGACATACTGACATACTGATACTGTAATAACTGACATATCATGATATTTTTAGTGATGTTTGTAAATTGTCTTTCTAAATGTTTCGTTAGCATGTTGCTAATGTACTGTTAAATGTGGTTAAAGTTACCATCGTTTCTTACTGTATTCACGGAGACAAGAGCCGTCGCTATTTTCATTTTCAAACACTTGCAGTCTGTATAATTCATAAACACAACTTCATTCTTTATAAATCTCTAAAACAGTGTGTAATGTTAGCTTTAGCCACGGAACACTATCAAACTCATTCAGAATCAAATGTAAACATCCAAATAAATACTTTACTCACATAATTCGAAGCATGCATACAGCATACATGACGAACACAGTCATGTGGTCCCGTAGAGGATTGAACATTGACCCGCAGCAAACCAACAGGATCATGGAGTTTCTGGTTTGCCGGACTGTAAATATCTTAAATCAAACCGCTTTTGTGATGTAAATACTTGTGAGACTTTGGGGCTGGCAGTTTTTCCTCAGATTTTCTTACTCAAATAAAAAAAAAAAAAGTCCATAAAATTTGTTTTGTCACTCTTTCAGTGTTTATTCATCAAAATAATACAATGAGTATAATGAAGGGTAAATATCAAGACACACAGTTGTATAAATCAGTGTTTTTAGAAAATATATCAAGATGAGAATCTACATCACTTGGAAAACAAGGAATCTAAGGAACGTTTGTTTGGGATCAGTGGCGGCTCGTCAGGGGAGGCAAGGGAGGCACAGCCTACCCAAAATTTTGAGGAGAAAATGGGAGAAAGGATGATTTAATGTTAATAAAATTCCCAGAATGTGTATTTTTGGTTTGTAATTTCACTGCTGTAACACCATAACATGTTACTGAAATCGAAAGCACCGCTGTACTTCTAACGAATGTGCCGAATCTGAGCCGAGCTTGTCTTGTGCCTCAGTTGGTAAAAAATGAGCCAATCACCATCGAGTGTTTTACATTCAGCCCTTAGGAGAGTTGAGAAAAAAGGCTAGCCTCTCTTGGTCTATCAACCAATGATCGCAGAGACGTAAATTTCGTGAATAACGTGATATTAGTTTTGAACTGCTACCGCTGCGCTGATAATCTACCAAGTATTATAATTATGGAGAGTAGCGATATTGACTATTCGATCGCCAACTAATTTACCAAGCTATCATTCAAACAGTTTCTACAAATTAAAAATGAAGGAAGACTCCAATATAGGCTACAGCAGCCAGCTTTACTAAATGGTCCGCTCTTTTAACATTTTAGGAGGGATGGATGTTCGCTTCAAGTGACAGGTGAGTGAAATTATGTTTGCATTATCTTTCTGTATATGTCATTTTCTGTCTAAATGAGAAAAAAGCCAATTAAAAGCAGTTAAGCTAATAATAATAATCAGCAGGGGATCCCAGACCACTAGAATTTAGTGTGCCTCCTCTATTTTAAAACCCACAAGCCGCCACTGTTTGGGATGGAAACCTCTGAAGCTCTGTGCACCTCATGTCTGTTACTACAGAAAATAACATCTCTGTCTGCAAATGTGATTTCTTCTTTTGTAAACTGGAAATCTGAGATTTTCCAGATTGAAGCACTTCTAATTAAGAAGATGAACATCTGGTGGTGTTCCTTCAGGGTTTGATCCATGTAAACAGCTCTACTGTTGCGTCTCTTACTGTTTACGGGACTTACAGGATCATGAGAGGAGTTGAATTATCAGCTGCATCATTCGCAGATGCTTGTATGGAAAGTGAGAATATATAAATGTGCCGTATTTTCTGTGGTAATCGAGCGTAACTGAACTGTAAAGAGCTGAAGGCTGGTGAAGGTCAGTGTTTGAGGTCGATGCTGGATCCGAACACGGCCACCAGCTGCTGCTCGTACTGCGAGATGTTCCTCTTCAGGATCTGCTTACAGGACCCCAACAGACGCTCGAACGCCTGCACGTCGATCACTGACAAACACAGAGAAAACCTGCACTCAAACACACTGACTGAAATCAATGTTCACTGCAAAAACTTTGTGCTGAAAACAAGAACAAATATCTGCCAACGGGGTCAGAAAAATAATCTTGTTTTCACTTTGAATTATTTATTTTTCTGATTTCATTGGCAGATATTTGTTCTATCTGAAACACTCAGGAGGAAAGGGAACATTTGAATAAGATTAATTTTGTATTCAGTTAATATTGAATAGATGGAATGATAAAGTTCTTTGGCGTAGGCCCCGTCCATAGTGCAATAGCAGATACTGCCTGACCCCAAAAGAACTGAGAAAGGAAAGAAAATATGCACCAGTTGGAGGATTCTTTGGATGACGTTCATAAAATATTTAGTAAAAAAAGTTATGATGTTAATAATGTTAAAATCATTAACAGAAGGAATCATTATGCCATAGCTTAACCCTTTAAGACCTGAAGGCTTTTTTAGATGTTTTTTTTTTGACAGAGACAAACACAAAAGTAAAGACTCATAACTCCAAAACTCTAGCAAGGACAGTCAAAAGGTAGGTATCATTTGATAGAAAATATAAATTACTTTACATTTGGATATTTTCATGCTGAGAAACTGCTGATAAAAGACAAAAAAATATATATATAATTTATAATATAATTCTTTTTTGATGATGCCCTCCTACATGTGAGCTACATGAAGTATAGTTTAATAAATTATTATTTTTTTCGCAGCCAGGTGGCGCTCACGGGCGGTAAACTCCAGTTTAGAGGCACTTCTCAGCACTCCTTTAGTGGTATTTTGTGTTATTTCACATTGGAAAACGGACATGGACGGGTCCGGGAACATTGGATACACACTGCATACTGAAAAGATGAGAGACATGTTTTTAGCCAAGTATGTTAAATCATTCCGTGAGTAATATCTTGATCAATGAGGTTCGGTTTTGGGTTCATTTTAATCGTCAGAATCTATGATCTGTGCATTTTTCATGAAGTTATGAGCACGTGAAATCTACATACCTGTATTCAGTTAGCGGCTGCGCCGTTTTTGTTGTAAACGCATAATACTCAGACTCATTAGAGGGTGAAAACAACACAACAGAAGCATGTTGGAGGCTTGATCTGAGCGTGTAGATGCTCTGGTTTTGTATGCAAAAAGAATTTTTGTGCTACCTATATGTGTTCAGTTTTTATTGGCTCTTAAAGAGAGACACGCCGGCGCTCCATCCGGTCTTAAAGGGTTAAAGTATGAGGAGAGGACCGCGTGGATGAAAGCGTTGGCCTCAATATTCCCAATGAAAAGCAAGCCACCATTATCAGGAGTTTGTGTCGATAATATACTTACCGCAGGAGATTTAAGTTTAAGGAGTTTATGACATGCTATAAACGTACCTAATGCTTGTTAAGAAATGACGTGACTAATATGCGTTTTCTTTCTCTCAACAATGCAGTTTGGACCCGATGCAGCAGCACCTTCTGCTTACAGTGGCGTAATTTTCCTTTAACACAAGTTCATCACTTGCACTCATCCGTCCAGGACCTGAACGTCTGCAGCAGCAGCTCTATCTCCATATGAACACAAGCGAGCGTCAGTCTGCCGTTCCTACCTAAACACTTGGTGTCTCCTGCCGCGTACACCGACGCCGCGCGGGGTTTATTGGTGACCAGCGCCAGCTCGCCGAAGTACTGGCCCCGCGTGCAGCGCGCCACCTCCACCTCCTGGTTTGACCTCTGACCTGCGTTAGTCTACAGAGAGACGAGTGAGTGAGCGAGAGTCGGCGGAGGACGAGTGTGCGTGTGCGTGAGGTTCTTACTCTGCTCTTGATCATGATCCGGACTTCTCCAGACTCCACGATGTAGAAGCAGTCGGCCGAATCGCCCTGAGAGGAACCACAGGACACCTGCGTTACGCTCACATGACCACATGACGAATACGGCCCTATGATTCCTGTGATGTGGAAAACACTGACGGAATCATGCATTACAGTCAGAGACATGGACGTAGCTGTATAACGTGGAATGTCACACAATTTTGGATAATCAGATGGCGATATGGACTAGTGTGTGTGAATATTAAAGCACAAAATGTTGGGTTACATATTTCTACTGAACAGTAGAATGTACTTATCAAAGAATTAATACAATTATTAAAGCTTTTCTATGTCAGTAAAATTCACTTTGTTTGTCAAAAATATTTAATTCGATTACATTTTCTCTGTTTCATGCCTTGGTTTGATTACCACCATTTTATAATAATAATAATTTGTATTGAATCATAAATTCACAACTACTGTTATTTTAACGTCATTGAGAGATACTATTGTTTTTATTAATATTTTGAATCAGTTTTTATGTTTAGATTTTCATTTTAATGTTTGTAATTTTTAGTTTAAAAAAATTCTATATAGTTTTTATTAATTTTATTTTAGTTTCAGTTATTTTAGTACATCAAGTTAAACTAAATGAAAATGAGAAATGCTGCCTTGGCAACTAGATCATATTAAATAAGTTTACAGTCTTTAGATTTTATTTTATTTCAAGTAATGAAAATGTTTTTCATGGTTTTAGTGTCAGTTTTAGCTGTAACTATAATAACCCTGAACACAACAAAACATTTCTGAAAAAATAAAGCATTTCATTGTGCCGTATTATTGTAAAAAAAATATATATAATTTGTTCAAGTTTTATTAATTCAATTAATTACATTTACATTTTACATTTACGCATTTGGCAGACGCTTTTATCCAAAGCGACTTACATTGCATTATACTATACATTTGTATCTGAGTATGTGCAATCCCTTGGATCGAACCCATGACCTTGGCATTGCTAGTGCCATGCTCTAACCACTGAGCTACAGGAAAGCTTATTTAGCTACAGGAAAGCTTAATTAGACACGAAAACACAGATTTTGGGAAAAATAAACCAGAATTTGGGGAAAAAGGGCCATAAAAATAACATTTTGTTAAACCTTTATTTTATTGTTGAATTAAAAGTTTAATGGATTTCAATTATTTATTCTTTTTGATTAACCAGACAAATTAAAATGGAAAAAATGTAATTTGTGAGAGAACCAAAGGTATTCCACCTGCCGTATGATCAGCTCTCCGTCTCTGAAGCTCTTCATCCCCAGGACGTCGACGATCTTCATGCGCTCGGAGAGCTGAGAGACAGAGAGAGAGAGTCACGGGGCGAACGGCACAAGCGCAGGTGAAGATCTGGACTGGACGCACCTGCAGCGACTTCAGCAGCGGCACGCTCTCGATGAAGCGCTCGTACATCTTCCTCTTCTTGGCATTGTTCTTCACTATGAGTCTGTGGAAGGTGGCTCTGTCCTGACGACACAAATAACAGTTTTACAGTCACTGGCACTCGTTCATCAAACTCTTCAAGCAGTCTAGAAAGCTTACAAAACGCTACATTGTGTTAGTGCAGGAAGTGACCTCACCAGCGCCCAGAGCGCCCCCTCCTGAGTGGCCCTGATGGTGGCGGCGCGCGGCGTGTTGTACATGAGGGCGAGTTCACCGAAGCTGCCTTTATTATCGTAGCAGCCCACGCAGAGGCTGACGCCGTCCCTCTGGATCAGGATATCAAACACACCCCTGCAGAGAGACAGACGCTGTCAGCATCCGCTGCTGCGGGACGTCTGAGGAAGCAGAGGATCGTCTCACCTCTCGATGACGTAGAAGTTATCGCCATCGTCCCCCTGATTGATGATGCACTCGTGCGGTTTGACCAGCACCTCAAACATGCTGTCTAACACCTCCGCGAACTGATCCTGGGACAGACAGACACACAGACAGGCGTCACATATCCGCCGGCGTCCCACGTGTCCACAGTGTCTGAAGGCTGTATTCACCTGCTCCAGCGTCTTGAACAGCAGTATGTCCTTGCAGGCCTCCTGCAGACGCCGGCGCTGTGCCTCCGATTTATGGTGAATCACCCGCGACTCGCTGCCCTCGTCTTCATCTTCATCAGGGTTATAAGCCTCCGCACACACTGAGGAACAGCGTCTCACACACTCACACGACAGCACGACTAACAGCTCAGGGGTTATCATTAAAACACTTCAAACACTTTACCTGATACCCGTCTGTTGCATTTACTGGGAGGAGGAGCTACAGAGACAGAGAGAGAAATTATAGAAGATCAGACCATATCTTCACAAACACACCCTGATCGACAAATACGTCAACCACAACAAAACCAAAATTTTTGCTTGAAATGTAGATTTCCAGAAGGACTTTGATTCAATTTGGCATGAAGGTCTTCTGTCTAAACGTCTAGAATCAGGTATCGGGGGTAAAACATGCAACGTTATAAAAACAATGTGCTTAAACAATCGATGCGCTATTAAAACTGGCAATAAACAAGCAGAATTCTTCACTCCAGGGCGAGGTATCAGGCCCACTATCATCGACCCTCTTCAATATTTACATTAATGAATTGGAGAAACAACTAGAACAATCAGCAGCACCTGATCTCACACTACATGACTATAAAGTTCCTCCTGTATGCAGATGATCTCCAACAGAAGAGGGTCTACAGCAGAACCTGGACATCCTGCATCAGTTCTGTCAGACCTGGACCCTGACTATTAACCCAACTAAAACGTTTCAGAAAAGACCCAGATGTCAGGGAAAGAAACACAATTTCCCCTTCGGTATGAAAACAACTGACCCTTCGCAAAGACCCGCCCCCTTAGTTACTGTTGCTTTGTCCGACAAGCCGTGGCGCTGTCATGCCACACAGAGTGGAAAATACATCGCGGAGCAAAGAGGACACGGACAACACGTCGACAGACAAGACAGAGCAGGTTACTGATGATATTAAACAAAGTCCCAGCTTTCAAACTGTGTAATTTTTTTAAAAAGAAATTCCAATAATAAAAACCATTTTGTGGCTCTTTAATGTGTCGTGACAGATCGCTGTAGCGCCTCAGCTCAAGCGGCTCGTGAACCGATCATCTCTTCATTTACAGCAGTGGTCACCAACCTGCCGATCTTTATCACTGTTCCAGTAGCTCGCGAAAATAACAGAAATATGAGTACAAAAATACATTACTGTATTTTTGCATTTATTTTTATGTTATTTTCTTGAGACAGACAGATAAAGGTAAATAGCCCACATAATGTCCGAGTCTGTAAACGGCCGTTAATAAGAGGCCAGAGACGCTGAAGACGGACGCGAAGAGGAGAAAGTTCTGTAGCAGTAGAGCAGCTCACGGTTCACGATGCTCGAAATACAGGAAGAAAATATAAACATTGTATTGGGGATGAGGGATTATGAATGCCTCTCTAAAAGGAGATCAGTCTTCAGGAAGATTTCGATGGCAATGGCATTTTATTTTCCTCTTACCTCAGAATAAAGTAGCTAATTATTAGCGCATTTCAGCGGTAACCAAGGAAACGCTGTATCTCTGCTGCCCCATAAGCGCCACCTGCTGTCAGAGAGTGAATCTGCATCTGATTCAGCCTGCTGTTTTTGTTTCATGCTTTTTTTGTGTGTGTAGCATTTATAATTTCACAAAGATAAAGTCAGACCGTTCTGTTTTTGCTTTAAATCTTGAAATTAAATCTAATTCAAATGAAAAAGCAACTGCTAATGCAACATGCGTAGCATCTTTGTTTGGATTGTAATAAAAAAGCAGTGGTTCCCTCTAATTTGAAATGGCTATGTATTTTTGTTTATTATAATAATATTAATAATAAATATCTGCAACCAGTATCGGAATAGGCCAATTTGCTTGTAAAAATAAATAAATAAATCAGAATCTGCAATGAACACGAAAAAAAATACTAAATACAATCTGGGCTGTCTTTTTCTATCAAATAGATCTTGTCTTTCAAAAAGGTCGAGGTCAGGGATCTTGGGCTTAAAAAGGTTGGTGACTGATTTATAGCATCAAGTAAACGTGAATGAACATCAGAATGAATGTTGTTTCAAACGCGGAAAGGCGTCAATACACACGATTTTTCAAGTTTAAATCCACTGAGGTTAATCTTGTAACTCCTGACTGCTTTGTCGGACAAAATGGCAGATTCGGCATTATGATTGGTTAGATCGCTTGTCAATCAAACTCCCGGCAAAGGGTCAATTGATCATGCCACATACCTCGGGCTGAAAATAAGTGCAACTGGAAAGCTAAATTTGGCCGTGAATGAACTGAAAGAGAAAGCAAGAAGGGCCTTCTATGCCATCAAAAGATCAATCCAAATTGAAATACCAATCCGAATCTGGCTCAAAATATTCCAATCAGTCACAGAACCAATTGCACTATATGGCAGTGAAGTCTGGGATCCTCTGCTGAACCACGAATATGACAAATGGGACAAAACCCCAACAGAAGCCCTGCATGCCGAGTTCTGTAAGAGTATCCTGAGAGTCCAGAGGAACACACCGAACAGAATTAGGCCAATACCCTCTATTAATCCACATTGAGAAACGAGCCATGAAATTTTCGAAACATGTAAAAACGAGTGACCCCAAATCTTATCATTCTAAAGCCCTTAAAAACCATGAAATGAACATTGAACACTTCCTCACCAGCTGCCCCAACTATGAGGAAATCAGAAACACATTTGATTCAAAACTTGAAATACTTTGCCCTAACTTCATAAAAGTAAACAATAAAACACAACTTCAACATTTATTAGGTGGAAAAAGAGATTGTATCCTACTAGCAGCAAGATTCATTGATACCTGTCACAAAAAGAGGGAGGAGTCGACAAATCAGTAATGCACTCTCTCTCTCACACACACACACACACACACACACACACACACACACACACACACACACACACGCACACACACACACACACATACACACACACACACACTCACACACACACTCACACACACACTCACACACACACACACACACGCACACACACACGCACACACACACACACATACACACACACACACACACACACAGAATTCTAAATTGTTCACAGAATTCTAAATGTTGATTGATTGATCGTTCTGCTTTTTATGTTTTCATATGTATCCATATGGTTCCATATGTGATTCACTGTATGTTGATGATAGAAATGCTTTGGCAATACTTTGTAACAATTGACATGCCAATAAAGCACTTTTGAATTGAAATGGAGAGAGAGAGAGAGAGAGAGAGAGAGAGAGAGAGAGAGAGAGAGAAAGGGGTCACTGTCTCATAGGCTTACAATTATTGAAAGATAAAACTAAACTAAAATTAAATGTGCCCAACATCTACAGACTGAATCTGAACATGTTCTGAGTGTCTCTGAAGCATCTGGTTATATTTTCATGTGCAGAACCAACAACGAGAACTAAATGATTATGTAAACAAACTTTGATTACGGTTGACAAAAGTCTGGAACTTTAAAATAGTATCAGATTGATAGAACTTTATAAGTTAATTTACAAGTTCACAAGTTTCGCGCGCCCACCTTTGAAAGTGAAATCATCTGGAAAGTCATCTTCCTCCTCCTCCTGCTCCACCTTCTCCTCTTCCTCTTGCTCCTCGCTGGAGTCGGTCGGCGCCGAGTCCTGGTCGAAGGCGACGCCGCGGGTCACCGGGGAGCGGCTGCTGCTGCCGCGGGTGGAGCTCCGCCGCTCCCTCAGACAGGTGAAGTACTGCACCGCGAACTCCAGCAGGTCCGCGGGCCTCTGCTTCAGCACCTCCAGCGTGTATCCCTTCAGCAGGTCGGTCAGACCCGCCGGAACCTCCACGCTCATCCTGGTGCTCTTCACGGGCGGCTCTCGGACGTTTGAGTGAGGACAGCCGCCGCTCACCGGTCAACAATCACAAACATCAAACACGCTTCAGAAACAACACACCCGGTGTCTGTGCATCAAACCGGCCAGTTTTCAGTAAAATGCCTCGTCAAATGACTGTTTTTCACTGGGATCTTCCCAGTGGGCAGAACCATCGACTCGTGACGGATCGACAGTGGAAAATATTGACTGTCCTGAAAAAATATCACGACTGCAAGTCAGTGATTTACTCCTTTCATGTCAAACAATTTTAATCAGCACATTTATCTTAAAAGAGACAGTTAAATCTGCACAGAGCACGCTCGTTCACTCACATTAAACTGTAGAACGCGCTGAGGTAAGTTGACGTGAGGACAGTGGCGGGAAAAACTCAACGGAAACACACAAATCAATACAGCATCCTATGAAAATGATCAATATACATTTATTTATGAACATGACGTAGGTGATAATAACTGAGAATTAAACATAACGAACAAAACAATTAAAACAGAACAGGCCTTGACTGTGTACTGAATTCCTGTCATGAGGGCCGAAGGCAGACCGTACTGTAAACGACACGTGCTCATGTACAGACTGTTAATGGATATTACATTACAAACATTCAGTTTCCCTGAAGGCAGAAATTGGTTCACAGTACGTTATAAGGCACTAATACAGATTAAAATCCTCTCAAATAAATCATAAAGCAGCGAGACATTCATTAACATGTGCTACAGTCTGTCGCGCTGTTCTGTTCGGACCGTCCCGTATCGATCCGTACACCGTCCACAGCGCGCGTGTTCTCCTGTCGCATCATCTGGATCTGGTCCGGTGCCGCTGGATCACAGATTTGGAGCAATCCAGTTCAGAAACTTCATGGCCACTTCAAACCCCAGGAAACAGGCCTGAGGCAGACAGAAAACAGTCAGTGTTATTGAACTACTGTAATGGGACAGATCGATTGACTTTATTGAGTTTTTTTGTGGGGAATCTCAGGAAAACACATCCAGGTCACATTTCCTATGGAAGCCTTCAGTTAATCATAATCATGATATAAAATGCCACAATTAAAACATTGGAACTATGGCATAAAAGTGAATTATTAAATTAAAAAGTTCTAATTATGAGATAAAAGCGTAATTATATGCTAAAAAGAGGAAATGTCAGTCAGAATTGTGAGATAAAAAGTTAAAAATTATGACATAACAGCGAATTATTAAATTAAAAAGTTGTAATTATGAGATAAAGAGAGGAAAATATGTCATACTTAGTCATGATTGTGAGATAAGGTTGAAATGATGACATCAATTATGTAAGTAAAAATTCAGAACTGGGATTAAAACTTTAAATTATGACAAACTACATCAAAATTATGACTTTGTCGTCATCATTGACTTTTTATATCATAATTATGATTTGCCAAAGCATGATTTCTTTCCTCTTATGGCAGAAATGGGCTTCCATTTATTTCACCGCAAAACAAAAACTGTAATCAAAAGAAATTATATCTTTAGAAAATAAAGCTCATTTTTTGTATTGTGACATTCATAAGAATTCAGCTCGTTCTCATTACTGTAAACATGAAAAGATAATGACGAATGATGAAAAGATGATGATCTTCTACATCCGTGGTATTTTTATGGTAATTTAAACCGGAGAATTGAGAAGATGCCAAGATGCATTACAAAATCTGACCCTCATGTGACCCTGTACGTGTTCATGGGAGGGTTATGGAGTCTGTCGTACCGCGTTAGCCGGAAACGCTCGGAGCATCACAGCAGTAAAGCCTTTGTAGAGCGAGCCGATGCCCTCCTCCCGAATCAGCTCCCTCAGGACATCCCGGAAGCCGTTGGGATATTTGCCCTCCGGAGCTGCGGAACGAACACAAACACACATCAGACCTTCTGCAGCCGAAGCCGCTGACGCACATGACAGCGTCGCACGCACCGGTCTGGAAACGAGACTTCAGCACGTCGGGAGGAATCGCCACGGCCCAGTTGAAGATCCCTGCCATCCCGCCGGCAAACAGAATGCTGGGAACGCTGAGCTCCGACGGACTGGAGGCAACGACAAGTTTATTACACACAGAGCCGGAGCTCATGACAGCAGCACAGAGTTGACCGGCCAGATGAATATCTGAATATAAATAAGCGGCGGTTGTGTGACCCGTCTGACCTCTTGCCCTCCGGTGTGAGCGAGTACTTCAGCCACTCGTACGTCATGAAGTACATTCCACTGGCCGGCACATCTGAGACAGAGAGTGACAGCTGTCAATCATCTGACATCAGCGTTTCAGAGCCTCTCAACTGTCATGTATTCATATTACCCTGAACTGCACATGAACCAATTAACATTTTACAATAATAACCGTTAACAGGATTTTGTTGACATTTTTCTTTTATAGTACATGCGAGTGTTTGTTTTGCTATTCTAATGGTATGATGATTGTGTTTTGTTTATACAGTTTTGTTTTTCCTCTTATTTTGTCATGTGGAAGCTGTTTTCTTATATATATTAACAATATATATCCCTGATTCAACTAATGTTAACAAATGGAGCCTTATTGTAAAGTGTCACCATTAAAATAACTGGAAGCAAATGACAAGTTATGAATGTTGACCATAATGTGGATGAGCGAAGCGGTGTGTGAGCGGCTCCATCTGCAGGCGGCGGCGCGTCACTGCAGCGAGTGTCTGTACCTCTCATGAGCGTCAGAGCCGTTCCTTTATAGATGCTGCGGATGCCGTTCTCTCTGTACAGCTGCTTGACGCAGTCCATCGGCCCGGCATACTTCACCTCGCCGGACACCTGCTGGATCTGGACGCACAGACACAGTCGTCACGCACACACACACGCACACACACACACACACACACACGGGTCGGAGGTGGAACAGTGAAGCATGTGTGTGTCTCTCACCTGCAGGAGGCATTTGATTCTCTCTCCTGGAGCCATGATGGCCGTGGTGAAAACACCTGACAGCATACCAGCCGCGAACAGCTGCGGATACCTGACACACACACACACACACACACACACACACACACACACACACACACAGAGGAATCACACTCATGTATGGCACACTCTGTGAAGTCATAATTATGAGATGAGCAGTGAAATGATGACATATGATTATGATTCACATAATTATGACCTTTTATCTCATAATTTTAACTTTTTAATTGCATGCATGATTTTGTTTGTTATGGCAGAAACGAGCTTCAACTGAATTAAAAGATCTGATCATCTGCAGCGGCTCACGTCAGAACGTCGTCTGGTGTTTTCTGCTGCAGTTTCTTTCCAAGTCCAAAGCCGAAGAAGCAGACGGCGAACATGGGCGTGACTCCGATGATGGGTGCCGCCATGCCCTTATAGAGCCCGCGCAAACCCTGAGAGACAGACAGAGACAGACAGGCATCACCGTCAGGCTGTCTGCAGCAAAGTCACGAGTGACACAGTGAGACAGGTGCAGTGAGACAGATGCAGTGAGACAGGTGCAGTGAGACAGGTGCAGTGAGACAGGTGCAGTGAGACAGATGTGAGAGACAGGTGCAGTGAGACAGATGTGAGAGACAGGTGCAGTGAGACAGATGTGAGACAGGTGCAGTGAGACAGGTGCAGTGAGACAGGTGCAGTTAGACAGGTGCAGTGAGACAGGTGCAGTGAGACAGATGTGAGAGACAGGTGCAGTGAGACAGATGTGAGAGACAGGTGCAGTGAGACAGATGTGAGAGACAGGTGCAGTGAGACAGATGTGAGAGACAGGTGCAGTGAGACAGGTGCAGTGAGACAGGTGCAGTGAGACAGGTGCAGTGAGACAGATGTGAGAGACAGGTGCAGTGAGACAGATGTGAGAGACAGGTGCAGTGAGACAGGTGCAGTGAGACAGGTGCAGTGAGACAGATGTGAGAGACAGATGTGAGAGACAGGTGCAGTGAGACAGGTGCAGTGAGACAGGTGCAGTGAGACAGATGTGAGAGACAGGTGCAGTGAGACAGATGTGAGAGACAGGTGCAGTGAGACAGGTGCAGTGAGACAGGTGCAGTGAGACAGGTGCAGTGAGACAGGTGCAGTGAGACAGGTGCAGTGAGACGGGTGCAGTGAGACAGGTGCAGTGAGACAGATGTGAGAGACAGGTGCAGTGAGACAGGTGCAGTGAGACAGGTGCAGTGAGACAGATGTGAGAGACAGGTGCAGTGAGACAGATGTGAGAGACAGGTGCAGTGAGACAGATGTGAGAGACAGGTGCAGTGAGACGGGTGCAGTGAGACGGGTGCAGTGAGACGGGTGCAGTGAGACAGGTGCAGTGAGACAGATGTGAGAGACAGGTGCAGTGAGACAGGTGCAGTGAGACAGATGTGAGAGACAGGTGCAGTGAGACAGATGTGAGAGACAGGTGCAGTGAGACAGATGTGAGAGACAGGTGCAGTGAGACAGGTGCAGTGAGACAGGTGCAGTGAGACAGATGTGAGAGACGGGTGCAGTGAGACAGGTGCAGTGAGACACTCGTACCTCTTTTGCCAGGGTTTTCTTGAAGCAGTCGAACGTCCCGCCATAAAGCGCAGATTCACCTGGACGGGGTTTGGGCTGCGTCTGCAGTCGCACCTGCGCATGACAATCACATGACAACACATCGGTTCAATAAGACACTACTGACTACACAAACAAATCCAGGTGAAAGGTCACGATCCAGGGTTAAACCCCACTGACAATAACACATACACTTAAAGACCAATAGTTTGTTATAGTTTGGCTTTGATAGTATCCAGTGAACACTAAAATATACTGACTGAGTAACTATGAATATTAAATAATAACTAACAATTAGAATAAATAAGTTGAATAATAATGAGTATAGTTACTTTGATGGTATCCAGCGGGTGTCCCGCGAACACTAAACAAACTCCCCCGAATCCACCGGCGAAGAAATTCTTCAGCGGACTGATCGGCTGCTGCTTCGACATGATCGACTCAGTTCGGCGAAATCAGAGAGAAATCCGGGTGATTTAATGTGTCTGTCTGAAATGCACACAATGACAGACAAATGACAGATAGACAGCTGTTTTTAGCGGCGACTTTCCAACGTCTCCGTCTCACCCGCGACCTTTCACCCACATACTCACCCGGAACTATTTCACCGACGGACCCGCGGGACTAGAACGGGCGGAGCTGTTAAAATAATAATATATATATATATAAATATATATATAAATATAAATATATATATATAAATATAAATATATAAATATATATATATAAATATATATATATAAATATTATTAATATATATATATATATATATATATATATATATAAATATATATATATATATATAAATTATATATATATATATATATATATATATAGTATTTTTAATCAGAGATCTATAAAAAATGTTGTCCTCGTCATTTTTCATGTAACTTATACGTTAATTATTCAAAGCGCTGCTAAAACATCACATAAGCGGCGGTCGCGTATTATGACTTAATGTCATGACTTTTTGTCAGAATTTTGCCTTTTCATCTCATAAATGACTTAGTATTTCATAATTTAAACTTTTTATAGCATAATTATTATATGCAAACAAAGGCATGATTGTTTATGTGGCTAAAATGGCTTCCAATCTACATTATAGGTTTAAAAAATAAATCACACAGACACATGTTTAGATGCATTAGGATGGCAGCATTTTATTAGTCTTTCACCGTTAAGAAAATATATTATGTCACGTTTCCCTTCTGAACAAAAACTGGAAAGAGGAAAAATATATCATTTAGCACAAATCTGCATTCGATGTTTATGACAGACAAGAGCACAAACCTGTGAAGCACAGACGCTTCGCCTGCAGTGCGTGATAAACACATCGATGTGACAATACTGTAAACTCATACTCCACTAACTAGTGAGGATAGTTAGGGGTCACGATTAAGGGTTAGTAATTAGAGGGTTAAAGCTGAAGGTCACTAATAGAAGTGGATTAGTGAGGTTTAACAGTGAGGGATGGCCTGAAGAGGTGTTAACATCACAGTAATACTTGATAAGCGCTTAGTGAAGGTTTGCAGTAGTTTTTAAGACTGTTTCTACAGGTTCATGAAAGATATGAAGCAGTTTAACACTATCTAGAGCAGGGGTGCCCAATCCTGATCAGAGATCAGCTCCAGCCCTGATCAACACAGCTGTCTGCTCCTGGAGAGCTTCATCAGCTGATCCCGGTGTTGATCAGGGCTGGAGCTGAACTCTGATCAGGAAAGTGGATCTCCAGGAACAGCGTTCCCTGATCTAGACTGATCCGGCTTAAACTACAGATTCAGTTCCCACAGATTTGAGGAAACTCCTTGTAGATCTGCTGCACGATGAGTTTGTCCATCTGTCCGCTGGCGCTCGAGCCCGGATCCTCCCCACAATCCTCCTCTCCCAGGATCCTCTGCAGCGCCGCCCGCAGGTCCGGCAGCCGGTGCTGGTGCTCCAGGTAGTCGGTGGAGCGCATGATGGCGTGCATGAGAGACAGATACTCCATCCGCATCTGAGGAGACAGACAGACAGACGGACGGTCACATGACGCTCGCACAGGCCAGACACACACGTGCTCTAGATGGGTCAGCGGGTCTCACTCGATCGCCAGGCGACAGGTCTGAGATCTGCCTCACCGCGATGTCAATCATCACCATCAGATCCGAGCGGTAGAAGATATCCGACGTGTCTCGACTGGCAAACACGTCCTGCAGGAACTTGAGCACGGCGTGCGGAGCGGGAGGAGAGTGTGTGAACACACAGACGGGATCCTCTGCACACACACACACACACACACACACACACACACACACACACACACACACACACACACACACACACACACACACACACACACACAGTCAGCAGCTCTAAGGTCCTGATATACTCACGCCAAAGTCTTTTCGGTAAAAGGAAGTTTGACTGTTAGCGAACATCCCAACAGTACCCACAGTTAGATAAGTATATAAATATGTGCTGCACTTTCCTCTCAATAACAAATTAAACACAATAAAAATGAGAAGACAGCAGTTCAGAGAGCATCTGATCATTGCAGAAGCTCTGAGGTTCATGTCACATTCATTTATACAGCACTTTATGTGCTAGATTGATTTAAAGCAGCAGTTTCACAGTATTAAACATGAAGATCAGTGTCAGTGTCTCTTTCAATAGAATCACAGCTTCAGATTCTATTATAAAGCGTCTCTGCGATGTGTTCATGTTTAGTTGAGCCGGAGAAGATTACACTTCAGAGGAGGCGGAGCCTCAGAGCCACACCCACTTATCACATCATCACCATGGACCAATGGGAGTTCAGGAGTTTACCAGCCAGAGTCAAGCCGTTTCAAACTCCAGAAACTCCAAATGAACTTAATTTTGGCCTGATTTTATTCGCAATGACATCACACCAGTTCGTTCCTGTATTTCGCTTGAGCCAGAGTGTGTGTGTGTGTGTGTGTGTGTGTCTCACCTCCTCTGTTGAGCAGTAATAAGAGTTTCTCTGTGAGAATCTTCACGTTGCGTCTCTTGATCAGCGCCTGCATCACCATGTTTGTCTCCGGTACTGCAGGGGGCAGCAAACACACAAATGAATGTGACAGTTGAGGATGAATGGTCATTGACACAGTTGACACGGATTGTTTTGTGTTGTTCGCACCGCTCAGGTGGAGGTTGAAGGCCAGCAGCAGGTTGATGAAGAGATCGGGCAGCTGCTCGGTGGCGTCGGAGGGCAGACCGTCCTCAATCACGTCCAGCAGGAACTGCAGGAACGCGGCGTTCAGATGCTCTGAGACAGACAGACACGGTCAAACTCACACCGCCGGCGTCCGAGCGTCTAACGGCGCGAGCGTCTCTCTTACCGTAGTGATGCAGCGGGATCTGCTCGCCCATGGAGAAGATCATGGCCATCAGCAGCGCGCTGTAGCACATCTTCTCATGCTCTGCACACAAAACACACGTCAGCGGACGGCACAGACACGTCATCACCACAACTAGAGCCGCGACTGACCGTGAGTGTCCGTCTGCAGGTCTCGCGCCAGCTCCATGGTCAACACGGAGTTGAGGAGGGTGGAGATGAGCGCAGCGTCCAGACCGCACATGGCACCAAACACCTTCAGCAGCAGCAGCCGCAGCGACACGCGGTGTTCCTGAACGATCACGCGCATTAATGACCGAACCACAACTACACCTGTCACTGCAGCGATAACTATTAGCTACAATGATAACTATACACATAACTGTAACTCTAATGAGGATTATAACAACAATCATATAACTATAATTAGAATGTACATTTCCTGAAGAAAATGTGAATAGTGCTTACAGTGGCAAAACTCGACACACTTGATTAGCATCATGCTCACATGATTAGCATGTTGTTAGCATGCTGCTCACATGATTAGCATGTTGTTAGCATGCTGCTCACATGATTAGCATGTTGTTAGCATGCTGCTCACATGATTAGCATGTTGTTAGCATGCTGCTCACATGATTAGCATGTTGTTAGCATGCTGCTCACATGATTAGCATGTTGTTAGCATGCTGCTCACATGATTAGCATGTAGGTATTCATTGCTAGCATGTGTAGCATGTTGAAAGGTATGGTCTTACAGAGCCTCTTGTGAGCCTCTTCAAACGCGGTAACCCACATGTTTCTACGAATCCTCGCTCAGAGCTATGACTCGACAAAGTTTATCGGAATGTTAAGTCTATGGGATTTTTCGGCCGATTTTTCGCCGAATGGGTGAACATCGTACACCCGATCGCTTATAAAAGTCATAGCACACCATTCCTCAATAATCTGCACGATTTAAAGGGATACTCCACTTTGACTTTGACTTGGCGCAGTAATCCTCCTCCCATCCTGCCGCTCCCTCTCCTCCTCTCTCTCATTTCCGTCAATAGAACCAACGAGACTAAGATATTACTGCGCCAAGTCAAAGTGCACTTGCTATGGTATTCCGCCATACAATATAGTTATCCATTTTACACGCTTAGAAAAGCGCAACGTTTTGTTTTGTGTCACCGTCCTAGGTCGAGTTACACTACTCAAGTAACTCTATTTAAATAGGGAAAACGTGGAGGTGTTTGGTAGCTTCTCTGCTTGGCCCCTATTGAATGAACTGGGCTAAGCTAAGTGCTAATAAAGTTTCGCCGCAAGACAGAGCGATTTAGTGCACGCACTGAGACGAGAGAGGTATGTATCAACTCGTCTTAATTAAGGGAATAACATAGTTTATTATGAAAAAACGGTGGAGTATCCCTTTAACACCTCATTTGTGGGTCTATGACAAACGCTGCAGGATGAGTTATGCTGCGAATTTTGTGTGGAAGAAGAATAATAATAAGTATGAAAGAGAACAATAATGATGCTTCGCCAGAGGCTAGCACCATTAATAACACAACTATAACCTTAATGATAACTAATGCATAACGCACAATATAGTTCTGTTTATTGTAAACGCTGCAGTTTTGTCGCCTGTCTCTTTAAATGCTCGAGCTCTTTAAAGCAGGATGGATTCTGATTGGCTGTCAATGTTTTATTGTTCATCATCTGGAAAACAAATAGTTATGAAAGTGATTCCAGTGATATCGTTCCTTGGTGTCATTATCGCTATAGTTGTGCTATTCTCAGAGTTATTACAATTATTAAAACTTTATTGTTATCGTTACAGTTATGGCGTGAACGGGACTCACCATCTGATAGTACGACACCAGCGACAGAACCGCCTCGAACTCGTTCACACGACACATCTTCTTGCACACCTCAGGATCGGCGTCAGTCTGAAACGAACACACAGTTACGATGTAGATCTTCTGTAGGTCAGGATCATCATAAACACACATTAATGTCTCACCAGTATCTGCAGCAGCTCCTCCAGGTAACAGGCGATGAGCGCGTGATCTTCGTACAGCGCCCAGCTGCGCTGCTGAGAGTCGTCACGGTGACGCGCCAGATCCCCGAAGATCACCTGCAGCCGCTGCTCGTCGTGACACACCTGTCCGAGCGGCAGCGCCGAGCTCTGGTCCTGAGGAGACAGCGGGTTAGCAACAGACGACAGCGGAGTCAAGACGAGCCTTCAGACACTCACCTTACTCTCCACCAGTGACAGCAGCACCTGCTCCAGCTCCGGCCCCGCCTTCGGCAGAGCGCTCTGCAGGTGTCCCACCACCACGCCCACGGCAACCCGCGACAGCTCGTAACTAAGGTTCGTGTTTTTGCGCACCAGTTCAATCAGTTCCGCTCCGATCGTCGTGGGAACGGCTGCAGACTGGGTGGGGCTACCAAGGGGGCTGAGAGAAACAGAGGGCGGGGCCAGTGGCCACTCCGCGTCCGACTGGCATTCGGCAGCAGGCTGTGAACTGATTGGCTGAGGCGCTGGCCTCTTTTTAGAAGGGTCTGGAGAAGGGGGCGGGGCCTGTGCACTGATCAGTTGAGGTGCTGGGCTCTTTTTTGTAGGCTCTTCCTGGGGGGATCGGTCAGGTGGAGGAGGGGGCGGAGCCTTGCCTCGTTTTGGCACAGGGGGCGGAGTGCTGCTGATGCTGGGAAGACTGACATCTGAGGAAACGGCCGAGTGGGAGGAGCTGGAGTCTAAGGAGGCGGAGCTGACAGATAGAGAGGGTCCAGCAGGAGGCACAGAGCTGGGGGCGGGGCTTGTTGAGGAAACTCTCGTAGGCACTTCCGGGTCTGTAGAGAGAGAGAGAGATGTTCAGTCAGTCAAGTGTGAGCGGCGTAACGTGAGCGCGGCAAACACGAGTCGTACCCACCGATGCGTCGTAACTCCCGGTGTTTCTCCGGAGGAGGCGGAGTTACAGGTGCCGCTCTACGAGGGTGAGGAGGAACCTGCGGCAGAGACACATCATCAGCACATACACACACACACACACACTGAACACACACACACACAGTACCTGATACAGTCCAGGAGCACCAGCGCTGCGCTCTGACATCGGCTCGCTGCCCTGGCAGCTGTAGGCTCGGCTCAGGCCATTGGGCGGCTGCGGCGTGCGGCTCAGAGACACCTCGCTGGAGGATGATGGGATTTTCTGCTTGTGGCCGGATGGAGTCGGGCTTCTGCGGGACAGTGTCTCCTTCCTGTGGTGGATCAACTTCCTGTAAAATATACAAAAATATATATCATAATATAAAAGATAAATATATAATAAAAATATAAAAAATGTAAAACTAATAAAAATAAATGAAACATAAGAATATAACAATGTAAGAAAATAAACAATATACAACAACAATATAAAATGATCATGAACACAGTGTGTGTGTGTGTGTGTGTGTCTGTGTGAGTGTGTGTGTGTGAGACTCACTGCAGGACGTCTCTCTGCTCCAGGTTGTATTTGCCTCCGTTGGTCATGGCCACATTGTGAATGGCTTCAATGGCTCGATCAATAGACTGCAGCACCTCATCCTGCTCTGGAGCCTGAGACGAGACGAGAGAAAATATGATATTAATTATATATTACATATAATTTGGTAGTAAAACCTAAAGTGTTCCACATTTTATTGGGCCGGTATGTGTATTTTGTGCATTTGCAACTTAATTAGAAGCACCAGAGTTTTAAAATGGTGTCTTCTGTTAGTTACACAGCGACCACTGAACAGACATTTAGAAGTGTATTTTTAAAATGAAAAGTACTGAAAATAAAAAAGCTCTGTAAACTTGCATTTTCTGCAGCACACAGTGTGTCCTATCAGGTCATCAAAAGTTCATCACACACTTGAACACTTGAGCCAAATACATACATCATGCAAGTAGACAAGTGGTCAAGTGCAAAGACCGCAAGTGTGTGCCTGCGTCTCAGTGTGCATACTATCCATCCTAAATAGTATGTGACACTAGTAATATTCAATACTATTTAGGGAGGATAGGGTGGATAGTATGCACACTGGGATGCAGGGTGTTTATTTGGATTTGGACAGGGAAATCATCACTACACACACCGCGGCAGAGCGCATGCGCAGATGGCATCAGCTCCATCAGAGATTAATCTTCTCAGATGAGAATCATGACTGATTGAGTTCTTCTATATATTACTGTGTGTCTCACTGCTGTTTGCTCTATATGCGTCACAGCGTGTGTGTGTGTGCGTGCGTGTGTGTGTGTGTGTGTGTGTGTGTGTGTGTGCGTGTGTGTGTGTGTGTGTGTGTGTATAGGGTGACGCAGTAAAACGACCCGCCGGTGTAAACGAGCAGCGCTCTGATTTCTGCAGAATACGCAGAAAAATATTCAGTTTTTTAAATAGATGTCATGAATGAATAAATAAATAAATAAAATATTCTGTTTATGCATGCATGTTGACAACTTATCTAAGTTGAACTGACATCAAAACATACACCTGAGATTTACTCTATGAATTATAGTCTATGAACTATGTTCATTATATATTTAAACATATTTAACAAAATTAAATATTTATATATAATACACCTAATCTTACCGGTATTTTCTCAATATATGTCGCGGGGATGTATCCCGTCTCTCCGGAGCTGCAGCGCGTCGCGAGCCACCAGTGCGCGCTGCTGCGCTCGAGGATGAGGAAAGTCTCTCCCGCGGGGAAGCGCAGCGCGTTCCGCTCCGCAGAGCTGAAGGCGAACAGAGAGCGATACATCATCAAAACGGCCGTTTCCGCCGCACTGACGCGTCCGTCCCGCGTTAATGGCGCACTCAGAGGAGAGTTACAAACACGAGAAGCGCGATCATTATGTGTTCAGATCATGTGAACGCGCGAGTCGGTGAACCGCAGCCCGTGTCCCGTAAACACGACACCGGGCTCGCGCACTGGCAGTCACGCGCCCTCCAGGAAAAATAATCGCGCTCAGAGACTGTGATTCACATCAGTTACAGAGAATATGATCATTGTCATGCTGGAGCTGAAATAACATCATAGTGAAAACTGAACTGTGAATATAAGAGAACACAACAATAGGTTTGAAGCGGTCAGATTTTTAACTTAAGATGGGCAGACGAGGATGTTGACACCGGCAGCGTGTGCCAGTCAAAAGTGTCCGTGTGCACGCGAGCGCGTGAGTTCCGCGCGTCATGGCCGCTGTGAGCTGCGCGAGGTTACTGTCACCGGGATGCGTTCACGGACTGCGGCTCGGTTCGAGGGTTCTTCCAGCTCTGACCCGGTAAACGTGTCGCTGCAGATGAGAATGAGTGTGTCCTTATGTCTCGAGTGCACTGTATAGTGTGTAGTATTTACTGTCTACTGCGCACTGTGTAGTACAATACATTGTCACATGACATTTAAGTTTAATTAGCATGTTTAAGTGTGTCTAGCTAACCCAGAAAATGAAAATGAAATTATTTCTATATAAATACTACAATTATTTAAAAATTTCTATGAAAATATTTTAAGTTTTGTAGGTCTGATCAGATAAAGGTCACGGCTGATTTATTACTTCAGATCAATTCCACTAGAAATACGTAGAAGGAAATATAGACCGTCCAAAGATTCTGTGAGGCGCGCTCACATTTACCGCTGATCAGCGAATGTTTGCACACGTTTGCGACTTTCGCATGGGAGCGAAAGATTTCCCCACGCCGAGTTCGCAACAGATCAAGTTGGTAGTGATGGGGAAAATGAAGCTTTTTGAAGCTTTGAATCAATAGCATCACAAAATAATTCACTTTTCGTTTCGAATTGCTGGAGACGCCACACGCTGGCGACCCCTGCTGGTCAGAAGAGTGTAAAATGCAGCGAAAACTCATGCATAAAACACCTTTTACAAGCAACTGCAGATGCTTTAATGAAAGCGTGATGTATTAAATGCGACATGCGTCTGTTGCAGAGTCGCTCCGCTGCGCAGCCACAGGCTCGGCCCCGCCGATGACGAGCTGTACCAGAGGACCACGGTGTCCGTGATGCAGAAGGAGGCGGAGGCAGGAACCATCATCTACAGCTACAGCCCGCGAGGATTCAACATCAGCGGCAACAGAGTGCTGGGCCCGTGTGCCGTGGTGCCGCCGGCCATCCTGCAGTGGAACGTGAGCGCAGATCGAAGCTCAAACCTCGCGCTTCACGCTCGCCGCGCGCTCACCGTGTGTTTCTGTTACAGGTGGGCCGTCACACGGACATCACGGAGGAGAGCTTGTCTCTGTTTCACCTGCTGGAGCCGCGCATCGGTGAGCAAATCATTCCTCCACATGTGCACCAGCGCCACCTGCTGTCTGCAGTGGAAAACAGCTGCTCAGAAAGTAGCTAAATGTCGCTAATCGACGTAAAGTTCCTCCTGTCGTCACTTCACATCTGTTTCTCTCCTAATCCGAGCTCACGTGCTGTACTTCCGTACTTTAATATATGTCTGAATGTGCAATAAAGCTGTTCTGTCAGAGAACGAAACAACTACATGTTAACCAGCAGAACAAAAAGTCGCTAAATTTGTCGCTAGTCGCATTATTGAAAAAAAGACGTAAAGGGGTGTGAAAAGTCGCTAATTCTTTCCAGGGTTATTTCTTTGATCAAAAGTTTAATTTCTCAACTGGACACAACTTTATTCGTTAGTAGTGTACTACTGTAAAAGCTAGTAGGTTATTTTAGTATGACTGAGATACTATTATAGGTTTTACTAATATTTAGAATAATTTTCATTTTAATTTTGGTTAAAATTTTGTTGCATTTTTGACATTTTTATTAGTTTTTATTTCAGTTTTAGTTATTTTAGTACATCAAGTTAAACTAAATGAAAATGAGAAATGTTGCCTTTGGCAACTAGCTAAAATAAAAATAAGTTTTATTTTTATATTCTATTGTATTTCTACAGAGCCCCGCACAAATGAATTAACACTTCAGTCACATGATTACTAATACACCAGCGCGTTTTACAAATTCATTCCTTCGCTTTAAAGTAAATTGTGCAGACGAAATAATTCGTTCCTGGCAACACCCTGGCAACTTTCTTTTCATTTTGTTGCCATCTGGTAAGCGCTTTCGTAGCTTGATGGCAAAAACTGAAAGATTTAGGAGGAGCTTTTTTCCCCAGGCCATCAGATTTCTAAATTCAAGCACACCGTTTTTAACTTGTATATGATTGTGATGCTGTCAAGTATAAACTCTGCACAATTTGTTGCACATTATATTTCTTTGTACATTTTGCTTTTGATAATATTTATTAGTCTATAGTATATTGTCTTGTATAATTTATTTATAAGTTCATCATTTTTATTTGGTTTTTCATATTCTTTGTATAATTTTCTTGTTTGTACTCTTAATATTTGCATTGCCTGTGGAGCGGACCTGTTTTACATTTCACTGCTGGTCATATGTTCCATATAACCATGTACGTGACGAATAATAAAAGTCAAAGTCAAAGTCTGAGTTTTAAGCAAATCGTGTGGACAATATAATAATTTGTTCTCCCATTTTACTAAATCATGTCCATATATTTTGCATGTCGTGTGGGGCTCTGTATATTTCAGTTTGTGCTTATTTTGTTTCAAGCAGTGAAAATGATGTTTTGTGGCTTTAGTTAGCTGGAACAATACATCGATTCTCGATACAAAATCTGGAGTGATTCTGATGTTTTCCGATGTATCGCGATTCTCTCTCGAATCGATCCTGAGCTCAGTTTTAACAGCAGATGGCGCTAAAACAAACGTAACGTTACTCTGCTTGCTTACAGTTCCTTACACACACCACGTAAAATAATCATTTAAAAAGTTGGAAAAGTTTGCAGTGGTCTGCGTTTCATTAATCTGGCATCATAAAAGCATTCTTTAACCTGACATGACTGTCCAGCACTCTTCTTCGTGAGCTTTTGAGCGTGTGGTTAAACACTGGCCTAGAGCGCCATCTGCTGTTACAACTAAGCTCAGAATTGATTCAAGAGAGAAAACATCACGATCGATCCAGATCCGCTGTATGGAGACGTATTGTCCCAGCCCTAGCTAACGGTAACTGATGGTGGTCTTGCAGAGGTTCTGGTTTTGGGGACGGGAGCTCGTACTGAACGTCTGGATCCAAACGTGCTGGACTCCCTGAGGAAGAAGGGCATCGCCGTCGAGGTTCAGGACACGGTAAACGCCCTCACATTCTCTTCACTGTATAAAGCCACACGTCAGCGGCGGTTCACCGTTTGAATCTTTCTCTTGCAGCCTAACGCATGTGCGACGTTCAACTTCCTGTCCAGCGAGAGGCGATTAGTAGCGGCCGCGTTGATTCCCCCTCCGGCCTCGAGCGCCGTCGAATGACAGCATCACGCAGGAAACATGTTTTGTGATGTCATTTCCTCATGTGTGTCACATGACCTCTGTAAATGTCTTTATGGCAGAGTTCTGCTGATGAATGTATAGAGAATACAGACAGATTAAAGGTATTAAACGTGTGTGTGTCCCAGATTGAGGCTGTTAATCTCTCTGTCCTCTGTGATAATGGGTTAATCTGAGCTCAGACACAAACACACACTCGTCATCACATCACATCTTTATTAGCACCAGCGTTACCATCTACCACACATCACAGCACACACAGGAAACAGATGTTGACTACTGTTGGAGAACGTGAATATCTGCAAATGCAAATGAAGGAAACACTTACAACAAACATCAGTGTTTACAAGAAAAGATCTGCACAAACTACCATCAGTCATTTCATTGTGTTCATGTGCCTTTCTCTATTTAATGTTGGTTTGATTCTATAGTTGACAGAAATGATTCAAATTAGCTAATGCTAGGTCTACATTAATCCAGATCCATGTGAAAAAGCATAATTTTTTCAATATTTTGATGCATATTTTGATGTCCTGCGAAAAGCTCTCTCAAGCAGATATATATTATACTTTGGACTGTGAAAACAAAGGCGCGCACGTTTAGTCATGTGACGCATATCATACCCATAGATATCTGTCCATAATTGCTATTAACTTTTATAGCGTTGCTGAAGATAAATGTGACTTCATTTTACATTCCTGCAAAGGTGACCGGAAATGTACTGCAGTCAAACATGATTTGTGTTTTAGAGCAAACGTGGAATGCCGATTAAGTGCGACCAGTAAAAGGGTGAGATATTTTGTGTCAGAAGAGTATCATCTAAGGGAGCTTTTATTAGCTTTCATGCAGTTAGATGTTTTAAGAGTAAGAGCAACTTTTGGAAAACGCTTGAAAGTGTGGACGGATTCCAAATGTGTCCGGATGAATGCAGACGCAGCCTGATTCAGCTGAAGTCTCGCACATAGTTTCATGTTTCTGACAGCAGGGGGAATTACTGACCCTTAAAGGGATCGTCCACCCAAAAACGATCGTTCTGTCATCATTTACCTGCACGACGTTCGTTACTCAGTAGATATTTTGAAGAACAATGGGAACCAAACAACACTGGCAGACAAAAACCCACAGACAGTGTTTCTCAGTTGTGTTGAAATGATAACGATGACAGAATGATCACGTTTGGCTGAACGTTCACTCGTCAGAGTCGCTGTCACCGTCTCTGGGGTTCCTGAAGATGAACTCTGACCCCGTGATGCGGCGGTACAGATCCATGATGTCTTCGGTGTCGGTCTCGAAGTGCGTCGTGGGGTCGTACGATCGAGAGATGAAGATCTAGATGAAAAACACAATAATCAGCAGTGCTGGCGGCCGATGGCGTCACATGACACTAGAGCTGCACGATTAATCGTTAAAAGATGCCGATTCAAACACCTCTCATTCCTAAATGACAGCGATTCGTCTCTACATTTAATAAAGTACGATCACAGCGAACATTCAGATCATCACCCAGTCATGTATAGATATGTAACACACGGTACTGTTATTTTTGTTACAAATATTCATATTATCACATAAAAGTTTATAGTTCAGATATAAACACTGATGTCTACGGTAGCCATCAAAATCAAGTAAATCACCTTTTGAAATTAACTTGATGCTTCAAATAAAGATTGTATTCATTACATCATTACACCAGTAGGTGGGGACAAGTGAAGGTTAAAAATATGTATTTGTCATTGAATCATTCATTTAAGAGATTCGTTCAAAAACACTGATCCAGTAATGAAGTCTTTATGAGTGAGTCATTGAATCATTCACTCAAACAGATTTTTAAAATAATTCATTCAGATTAATTAAACACTTTAAATAGACTGCAGAAATTTTGTCAGAACCTCTAGTAAATTACATGTTATTTTTTTTGTTTTCTGTTCAGAATCGCAATCTCTGTTTGAGACAAAAATAATGATGATGATTCTCAAGTTATCCAGAATCGCGCAGCTCTAGGTGACACTGTTGTCTTTTTAGAGCAGCTTTACAGCAGAATCGAATTTATCACTGTGAAACAATCTGTTCTGTATGAAGCGCAGCAGACATAAAGCTGACTTGAGCGTTCGTTACCTGACTCCGGCGGCCATCGTCCGTCGGGACCATCAGGTTACTGACGGACACAAACCTGCGGAACAGAAGTACCGTGAGTGACACGCATGTACATCACGCCACTGCTGAGAGGTTTGGTGCTCACTTCTCCATGATGGGCTCCAGCAGGGCCAAACCGGGCTGAACCTCCTTCTCAGGGTTGCTGGTCTCCACCATGGTGCTCACGGCAGCGATGTACTTCCCTTCGGTGGCCACGTTATGAGAGTAGGACACCAGACACACGTAGATATCTGCACACAAACACCAGACGCACACTGACGGCGCGCTGAAGACGGAGACCACACACAAGCCAACAGGTTCTGACGCTCTCACCTGACTTCCTGTTGAGGTGCGCCTGCGGGATGATGATCTGGCAGGAGTTGGCATCGTGCGTGTTTTTGATGGGGTGGTTGAGCAGACAGATGACCCGTATGACGCGGCCGGCCTTCTTCACGCGCTCCGGCACGTAACTGGGGTCGCAGATCAGCTGCTTACAGCGGAAGACCTTCATCGGGACACAAACACAGTCAGATCATCACCATCATCACTGTCATCACGAGGGGCGGATGAAGGTGCGTTTCTGCTCACCTCTCCTTCAGACCGCACCGCTGCCACATGGCCGCCCTCCATCACGATCTCGTCCACGCGTCTTTTCAGCATGTAGCTGTTCCCGTAGACGGCGCTTAGCCTGCGGAGCGACACGCGTCTTTCAGGCTTCATGTGTGAGCGCTCACTGGTCTCATGCCATGTCTGAATCTCACCTGATGAATCCCTGCGGCAGCTCGCCCAGACCGAACAGCGGGTAGAGGAACGGGCTGAAGTTGTAGCGCGCCAGAGACTCGGAGTACAGCTTGATCCGGTTGATGGTCTTCAGACACGGCTGCTCCAGGTAACTAATCGACACACAGTTTCACAGGTCAACGAAATCACACAGACACACGCTGAACTGAGTAACGTCTGAGACTCGCTTCAGAAGAACAGAAGACATTAGCATAGCTTGGACAATGTAATATTTTACTAATGCTGTTCATTATCTCTATATTTTCCAGAATCAGGAAGTGTGTTGCTTTCAAATAAAGTCTAATATCGTATGAGTTTGTATCCTCACTTATCGTTGACGTGAAGGGCGAGAGCGTGACCTGTGAACTCCATGACATCATCGCCCAGGTCAAAGTGACGGAACACGTCCCTCATGGTGGTTCTGCGCGGGTCCATGTCCTGATGCGTCCGTGGATCGTTCTCCTCGAAGTTCAGGATGAAGGACATGAACTTACGGAACCTGCGCTTGTCAAACATCCCCATCAGATCTGAGAGAAACACCAGAGTTATCATCCTGAACTAAAACTGAACACATCCATGAGAAATATTTACGTTACGTGAAATGAATGTGTTATGATCACCGTCTGTTCCTGTCAGTTCCTGGACTCTATTTCCCATAATCCTCCCTGCCAGTCACATGCACTCACTCCAATCATCTATTGACACATACTGCTTAGCCTACTACCTGGACTATATAAGACTCACACACACACCAGCTCAGGGCCAGGTCTTGTTTTCCCAAGTGTTGCATTACCAAGCGTTATATCCTGTCTGCCTGTCCTGTGTTACCGTTCCTGCCTGTCTCCTGTTTGTTGACCCGTTGCTGCCTGTCCTGACCATTGCCTGCACCCTGACTACGATTCTGCCTGTTCCTTGTTGTTCCCGTTTGCTCCCGTTTGACCCTGCCTGTATGACAATGCTCACTGTAAATAAAGCTTTGCATTTGGATCCCTACCTGAGTCCCGCCTTCGTTACAGAATGAAACGGTAACTGAAATAAAATATTTTTTTCAGTGACTTGCCAAGGCAACAGTTCTCATCTTTGTTTACTTTACATTGAAATACTAAAATAACTAAAGTGAACACTGAAATAAAAATACATAAAACTATCAAAAATATTAAAAAAAAAAATAAAACTAATAAAATAACAAAAATGAAAATAGAAAATACAGTATAAAAATAAAGCAATTATTAAAAATGACCTGAATTCTGCGTCTCAGTCTCAGTGCAGGGAACTTTGTGAAGTTTCCCTCCTTTGAACACGAAACTGCCTTCAACCACCTTGAAGTCCAGATAGCGAGTGACTTCAGTGTAGAGCAGCATCTTCACCAGCTGCCCTGTGATGAAGAGACACCATCATCATCATCAACAGCAACATCACCATCGTCAACATAAGCATCAACACAAACATTCACAATCACGCACACTCTCACATACACACTCTCAAACACACACTCTTTCTCTTTCTCTCACACACACACACGACTCTCACCGTTTGCAAGGAGAAACTTAGGAATCAGATCCACATTCCAGTCTTTCCCGCGCCCCATTGATGTGGAAGGAACAGGAACCTGGAACCTCTTATAAAGCTGTTCAGAAGAACAAGTCAAGTCTTTATTTCTACAGTGCTTTATACAATACAGATTGTTTGTGTGTGTGAGTTATGCTCCTGGACTAGTGCTCAGTACGACCTCACCATCACAAACACCTTAAAAAACACATTTAAGGCATCTTGGAGACACCACTGCTCCAAACACTGACTGACACCATACGAGCCAGAGGCAGCTGAACTTTGACAGCCTTGATGAAACTGCCATCAGGCCTCTCCTGGGGAAAGCCTCCAACAGGAAAAACAACAATCAGTCTACCATCCTTGCTACCTGCAAAACCATTCTTGGGTACAAATCCAGAAAATACCAGTTTGAGAATGACACAGGGATAGAAATAAGGAAAGACTTTCGTGCCTGGCAAAATGATGTAATAATAATAATAAGTTTAATTTATATAGCGCTTTTTCTTTACCAACAAAACATAAACACAAGAAAAACAAAGTATACAATACAAAGAAACAATACAGTGAACATATCAAACATCACAGATAATCATGGTATTGAAATAAAATGCATAATCCGGAGTGAGACTGATAGTTATTTGACTAGATTGTCTGTGCAACAGAAATGGTAGAGTAAAAATGCAGCAAACAGTCCCTCGTGCAAGCAAATCGCGTCAAACTACACCTCGAAGATTGAACACAACAACGTCCAAAAAGTGCAAACTCCAGGACCTCAAGCAACAAACGGGAACACTCGATGATAACTTGATGTTCACCACAGAGCCCGATCGAGTGCAAACAGCAAGTGGGAAAACTCGACATAAAGACGCAGACACTCAGCATTCACACTGCAAACAACGCCAGGCAGGCAGGCCGGCGGGTTCATGTAGGCCAGATGAAACACCCAACAAGTTGCATAGTGGGGCACACCCCCTCTGCACACCAGTGCGAATCATAACATGAATTGTCCAGTTAAAGTCCAGGTGAAGTATGTAAGACATAAAAACATTTTAACTGGACAAAAAAGACAAACAGCCCTGTGTGAAGCGGCAGCCAAACGCGCACAGCGTACTCACACCGGAAACACATAACCTGCAAGGCCACTTTGCTCACTCCAAAGTCAAGGCGGATGTCCAGAGATGGGTGAGGGAGTTAAATGACTCTTGGTGGACAGACAAGGATCTGGAAATCCAGAGACTGACAGACTCGGGTGACACCAGAGGTCCAAGCTACCGTGGGCGGCCTAAACCCCCTGCGCACAAAGGACAGGCAGGAGAGGAGTTCTCTTCCAAGAACTCCCTAACAGTTACAGCACAACTGGAATAGACATCACCAAACAGATCCCCGTCAGAGAAGACATGGGGAGACCTCCAACTATAACAGAGGTACAAGACGCCATCAGGAGCTAAGAACACAAGGCCGCCGGTCCAGATGGGATCCCAGCTGAGATTTTAAAAGAAGGTGGATCAGAGCTCTTGTACCACATTCATGCCCCAATCCTCAAGGTCTGGGAATAATAAGAACTTCCCTTGGAGCTCAGGGACGCTCTAATAGTGACCATATTCAAGAAGGAGGACAAGGCTGAATGTGGAAATTACAGGGGCATCTCGCTCCTGTCAACAAGTCCGTGCAAACCGACTGCTACCACTGTCTGAGGAAGTACTCCCAGAATCACAGTGTGGCTTCAGCCCATCCAGAGGTACAGCAGACATGACATTCACACCATAAAAGTGGACAACACCACCTTTGAAAACATGACCACTTCCCCTACCTCAGCAGCCTTCTTTCCTGACAAGCTGACGTCTACTCTGAGGTCAATCGCCCGAGTTGTGCCAGTGGAGCCTACGCCAGACTGAGGAAAAGTGTCTTCGAAGTCTGAGACCTAACAGCCCGAACAAAACTCCTGATCTACAGAGCTGCTGTCCTCCCCACCCTGCTGTATGGAGCGCGTCATGGACCACCAACAGCAGGCACTGGAACAATAGCACCAGAGATCCTTACGAAAGACTCAGGATCAGAGAGGATCAGCTGGGAGGACAGACGCACCAACATCAGCGTCCTGGAGGAAGCCACTGTAATAATGCAGTACCAACTTCGATTGACCGGGAATCCATGCAAGACGGTACTGCACATCATGAAATAGCATCAGCTTCACAAGGAATGAGATAAAAAAGCCCAACCACCACCAAAGATCAGCGCTCTGCTCTGCCCACACTGCAGCAAAGGGTGAGATCACGGATCGGCCTCTACAGCCGTCTAAAGACCCAAGAGTAGACGACCCAAGGACAGTCATCCTCGAGTGACCGCTGCTGCTGATGTGTGTGTGCGTGTGTGTGTGACGGCTGACCTCTTCCAGGGGTGAAATAGAGGCGCTCTCTCCTCCATAATACGGGTTACAGTCTATATGAAGGACCTTCTTCCCGTTGACTGACATCAGTCCAGATAAAACACATTCCTGCAAGACACAAGCAGATGACTGATCAGGAACATCATCAACACTCCTCGATAACCAGTCTGAACCAGTCTGATGATTCTTACCTTCAGTCCTGTTCCCAGAACAATCACATCAAACTCCGGCATTCTGACGCTCGACCGTCTGAAACACACACTTCATCCGTCTGCTTCAGCCGTGTGTGTGTGTGTAATTACTTTATTATCCTAAACTCATAATCCTCACGTCATGGAGGGTCACTGACATTCACACCATCTCTCTGTTTATCTGCGGCTTTATGAGTGACAGCTAGCTTAGTTTGAGATATTACTTCATTTTTAGATTTGAGCCAATTCATTTTCACAATAATAAAACCATAAAAGATAACACTTTAATTGTAATAAACAAAGTTTCTCAATATATTATTATTCATACACGAATTGAGCACTCAGTTTAAAGTACATTTTATTTATTTAGCAGCTCTACTTTCACAATAAAAATTGATTCAAAGCAGCTTCATGTTAAATTTTGTAATAACTTAATATCTTCATGCCTTACAGTCACATTTATCAGATCAGACATGGATGATAATATAGTTTACATTCTGCGATGACAAGAGACAGTTTTTGACAGTGCATACACATTTCCCATCATGCTCAGCTCGAAAGTTACTACATCCCCCAGCATGCTCAGCGCCAGAAACTTCCTCAATCCGATGAACCGGTCGAGTTTTGTGAGTTTCGCTCCTTTTCACGTCTTAAGGTCTTATTAAAGCGATAGTTTGATCAGAAACAGACGCGCAAAGCTGTTGTTTGGGACGGTAAAGATTCGCATTCGCGATCGCGCTGATCAGCTTCTCTTCCTGAAACACACAGAATGACTGAAGCAGTAAGTCATTCATCTTTATATGTCTGATTTGTAATTCCGCGCTCCAATATTCACCAACTGCAGTAATAACGCTGTCTTCACCTGTCAGTTCTCAGGCGAGCAGCACACGCGCGTTCACGAGCGCAAACCCGAGGGTTTTCTGGAGCGTCTGAGCGCGAGCACGGGCGGCGTGATCGCGGGCCTGTGTCTGTTCGTGCTGTCATTATACGTGCTGTTCACAAATGAGGTGAGAGTAAATCAATCAGTCAATCAATCGGTCAGTCCATCTGTCAATTATCTGTGTGTCTGTAGGGTCGCGCTCTGCGCACGAGCTCGTCTCTGGATGAGGGTCTCTCTCAGGTCGTGTCTCTTCATCCAGACATGATGTTGGACCCTCAGAACAACAATCGCCTGGTTCATCTGACCGGAACCCTGCGGACCGCACAGGTGACATTATCGACTCTTAAAGGGACAGTTCACTAAAAAAAAAAAAAAAAAATTCTGTTATGAATTTCTTTCTTTGACTGAACACTAAAGAAGATATTTTGAAGACTATGAGTAACCAAACAGTTGATGGGTTAAAAAATACTAAGGAAGTAAATAGGGCCAACTGTTTGGTTACCCATATTCTTCAAAATATTTTCTTTAGTGTTAAAGAAAATATCAGCCTTCTTTGGACTTAAAGGGATATTTCACACAAAAATGAAAATTCTGTCTGTGTTGTTTTCAGTCGATGCTTGAACAAAACTTCACTAAACATTATTTGTATTTGTTTAAATGTTTATATTTAAAAATAAAAAAAAAACTAATTTGGGAAGATTCATAATTAAATAGGTATGTTATGATTATAAAAAACGCCTTATGTGAATCTGAAATGTTTGTATTCAAAGCAATTGTTAATTTTAACTCCTGGTTTACAGCATTAGTTCAGAGATTGTTTTCCTTGAGAAACATTGATGTACTGATGTATGTGTGTCCGCAGCCACTGTACGACCCAAACTACGGCGTGTCGGTGCAGGCGGTGAAACTGCAGAGACAGGTGGAGATGTACCAGTGGGTGGAGTACAGCGAGAGCAGGTCGACACACGTCTGTCTGACACACGGCCATCAGCACATTCACTCACATTCATCATCTGATTCACTCGCATTCATCATCTGATTCATCATCTGATTCACTCACATTCATCATCTGATTCACTCACATTCATCACACTGATTCATCATCTGATTCACTCACATTCATCATCTGATTCACTCGCATTCATCATCTGATTCACTCACATTCATCACACTGATTCATCATCTGATTCACTCACATTCATCACACTGATTCATCATCTGATTCACTCACATTCATCACACTGATTCATCATCTGATTCACTCACATTCATCATCTGATTCACTCACATTCATCACACTGATTCATCATCTGATTCACTCGCATTCATCATCTGATTCACTCGCATTCATCATGTGATTCACTCGCATTCATCATGTGATTCACTCACATTCATCATCTGATTCACTCACATTCATCACACTGATTCATCATCTGATTCACTCACATTCATCACACTGATTCATCATCTGATACACTCGCATTCATCATCTGATTCACTCACATTCATCATCTGATTCACTCACATTCATCACACTGATTCATCATCTGATTCACTCACATTCATCACACTGATTCATCATCTGATTCACTCACATTCATCACACTGATTCATCATCTGATTCACTCGCATTCATCACACTGATTCATCATCTGATCCACTCACATTCATCATCTGATTCACTCACATTCATCATCTGATTCACTCGCATTCATCATCTGATTCACTCGCATTCATCATCTGATTCACTCGCATTCATCACACTGATTCATCATCTGATTCATTCGCATTCATCATCTGATTCACTCGCATTCATCATCTGATTCACTCGCATTCATCACACTGATTCATCATCTGATTCACTCGCATTCATCATCTGATTCACTCGCATTCATCATCTGATTCACTCGCATTCATCACACTGATTCATCATCTGATTCACTCGCATTCATCATCTGATTCACTCGCATTCATCATCTGATTCACTCGCATTCATCACACTGATTCATCATCTGATTCACTCGCATTCATCATCTGATTCACTCGCATTCATCACACTGATTCATCATCTGATCCACTCACACTCATCTGATTCCTTTCAGGGACATTAAGGAAAACGGAGAGACGAAGACAGAAACGACGTACTCGTACAGTGAGTGTCGGCCGCCTCCTGCCGTTTCTCGCAGTGTCTCGGGAACGTCTCACTGAGCTTGTGTTTCTTACAGACACCGAGTGGAAGTCAGAGGTCATCAGCAGCAGACACTTCGATCAGGAGGTCGGACACATGAACCCCAGGTGAGCCGCCACGGTCTGGTGAACGGTGATGTGTCGCACACGCGTGTGTGTGACGTGTGTGTCGTGTGTGTCGTGTTTTCCTCAGTGCCATGGCGGTGGAGAGCGTGACGGTCGTGGCTCCGGACGTCTGGGTCGGGAGGCTCTTCCTGTCCAAAGGTAGCACACACTCTTCCTCCTCTTCCTCGTTCTGCGGCAGGCGTGTCACGTGTTGCTCACGCGTGTGTTTCCAGGGCTGGTGGAGCAGATCAATGACTTCCAGACACTGAGTCTCGCAGGACTTCCTGTTCCTGTGTTCAACACCTTCCTCACGGTGCAGGACGATTATTTTTACCACACGGCAAACCCTCGACGTCCAGAGGTGAGCGAACACACACACACACACACACACACACGTGAATGTTGCTGTATCCATGGTGATGTTGTCTTGTTGTTGTTCAGGTCGGTGACGTTCGTGTTCGTTTCGCTTACGCTGGTCTCAGCGGTGACGGATTCTATCCTGGCCCCGCCCACAAGGTGAGAACAGCCAATCAGCCACTCTCTTATTCTGTGCATGTGACATCATCCTCCACTCCGGTGGAGAAACCTAATACAGTCAGTCTGTCAGACGAGTGTCAGTCAGTGTCAGCGGTGAACAGAATTCTTATGGAAGCTCATTTCTGCCACAGAATAAAAAAAAATCTAAACGGTTTGTGAGAATTGTGAGAAAGATAAAATAAATCTGTCGCACACAATCTCCTCCAGTCCTTCTGTCTCTGATTGAGAGTTTAATTTTAATTGAACAAACATCCTTCAGCTGTTTTTCCTGTGAAATCTTTACTGATTTTTATCAAGTAAACTTAAGAATTTCTTTGATATTGTTAGTAATATTTCTGATGAACACTAACTGGACTGAAGCAGCTTCACATTACTCGATTATCCAGACATCTTTTTTTTTTTTTTTTAGAAAAATCAAATGAGTCTCAAATGTGATCATCAGGCTTTTGAGGAAGGGTGTGTGTGTGTGTGTGTGTAGGTCAGTATTGTGGCCATGCAGCAGGCAGATCGGCTGACGGCCTTCAGGACGCGGGCCGGAGGTGCGCTGGAGATCCTGTACATGGGCGACCTGTCAGCAGAGGTGCGTCACGTCACATGACACGGATCCGCCGCTGCAGTCGCGCTGCTGACGTGTGTGTGTGTGTGTGTGTGTGTTTCACTGCAGGAGGTGTTTGCTAGAGAACATCAGCTGAATGCCATGAAGACGTGGGCACTGAGGCTCGGAGGATGGGCGCTCATGTTTCTGTCCGTCAGTCTGAGCACACGCATCATCTACACACTGGGTAACACACACACACACACACACACTCTCTGTCTGATGGGTGGTTGTTGAGTCGTGACGTCTCTCTGGTTCAGTGGACAGTGTTCCTGTGCTGCGTGAGCTGGTGTCGGCGGGGCTGAAGATCTTCGCTCTCTGCGTCTCCTGTTCGCTGTCGCTGCTCACCATCGCCGCCGGCTGGATCTTCTATCGCCCTCTGCTGGGCGTGATGATAGCGCTGCTCGCGCTCCTGCCGCTGCTCATCGCTCATGCTAGAGCGCCGTCCAAGAAGAACCAGTGACTAGTCTGACGTCCAGCAGCGATAATCGAACCATCAGCTTTGAGCTTCTCTAATGTTTTGAGCAGCTATAATGAACCCTTTTTTTTACACTGCAAATAATCATGTTCCTCCTCAGTGTTTCTGTCTTGTTTCTATATCGAAACTTTCTTAAATCAAGAAACATTTACTGGAGAAGCAAAATAAAGGAAATAATGTATCTGACTTTGAATTATTTATTTTTTTTGACTCTATTAGCAGATAAACAAAATCTCACTTCATTTCATTAAACAAGATGTTTTCTCTTCTCCAGTAAATGTATCTTGATTTAAGAATGTTTAGATACTTGAGCTGGAGAACAAGACAGAAACACTGAGGAGGAACATGATGGTTCAGAGTGAGCTTCATGAACAGTGTCTGTTTCTTGCGTGTGTGACTGCAGAAATAAAGGTCAGATCCTTCAGTGTGTTTTCCACATCAGTGTTTCAGTTGTAAGTCTCTTTGGAGAAAAACTAAATGAATGAATGTAGATGTAAATCACTGCATGACAAACAACGCATCAAAAGTGTCTTATAAAGGCTTTAATACACAAACATACCAAATTCTGCTTATTGTGAAAGACAAAAGAATGAGTTTCAAGTCTGTCCGAGTGTGTGCAGTGCACCTTGGTCCGGATCAGTTGCATATTCGTGTGTTTGCGGCTCACGGCGAGTCTGAATGTGGCAAATTCAATCGAAGCGTTAAATACTGACATAAACTCTCAACACTAGATGAACTGATTCAGTTAAAAGGAATAAAATGAACACAGTCCGTTTACAGCAGCAGGCATTTGTTGCTCTTCTTGCCCTTCCTGGCCTGCAGCGCCGCCCTGGTGGCCATCTCGAACACCTCCCGCACGCCGTCCTTGGTTTTGGCAGAGCACTCCATGTATCCGAAGGCACAGATGCGGTTGGCCATGTCTCGGCCCTCCTCGGGTTTGACGGGCTCCTGCGGGAAAGAAAGAGATGCCAAAACACCGTGAGCGACCGTCTGTCTGAGCCGGAATCACACTTTCTCACGGATTGAATGTTTTCACACGGATAGATGGACGTGCATTTATATACAGGCAACAAAAACTCTCTTTACAGTATAATGTTGCTGTTGGAGCATGAACAAGATTTCAGGGTTTGTACAAGACTTTTTGAAATCCAGTCCAGGAAAACCCTTGAAAACAGCACTTACTGAATTAATATTAGTATTCTCGTCTCTTCATAACATTAAGGTTGAACCACTGCAGTCACATGACTGTTTTAACGATGTCTTTAGTTCCTTTCTGGACCTTGAAAGTGTTGATTATATTGCTGTCTCTGGACGAGTCTCTCAGATTTCATCAAAAATATCTTAATTTGTGTTCTGAAGATGAAAATAAAATAAAATTTAGAAATTACTGCACCAATTTCTGAATTAGTGTAATATTTTGGTGTAAATAAAGCAATTCAGAAATGGGTGCAACAAACCCAAAAAAGTGAGCACAAAACTTAATATATATTCAATTTAATAACGTATCGTTTTGTGTTGATCGCAGTAAAATAGCCTCATGGAAGCGCTGTAGTTTTGCTGTACTTGATACTAAAAATATGAAAAGTAAAATACAAAATTACATTTTAAGTAATTGATGTCAAATACACAAGGCTGATTTTTGTTTCAATTGTCAGAATCTATCGTACATGAGGAATACTAAAAATAAACATGATTGCTGTGATGATTTTATGAATAAATAATTCAATAATAAAATAATTGTGCATAGGCTATACAGTTTATTAATGTTTCCATATTCATATTTCAATTTAACAGTATGGATGCACATGAATTAATAAAGATCTATTTGCTCAAAATTGGTCTTTCGTTAGGGCAGTGCATCATATTTCAAGGCCTTATGTCCACTTTAACGAATTTAACTCTGTGGCGTCTTGAATAGGCTCAGTGTGCATCGTCATACGCCAAACTTCATGGTTCATGAAAAAACTATTGGTACATTAAAATTATTAAAAAAATATGGATTTAGCTACGGCAGTATATTTATATTGTCTCATATAAAAATTATTGGAACAGTAAAATGTAGGCTACTAAAATTTCATATTTCACAAGATGAAAACCCCATTATTATTAAAACACTGTCGGATTTAACGCAGTTTTATTTTTGCAAAGGTCCCCTAAGGGGCTCCGTAGACACCTAAAATGACACCATAGTCTTTAGTTTTTAATTTTTTTATTATTAAGACACCATTTTAAATAGTTTTCTTTTTCAGACATTTGCACCACCTGCCATTTTGGGGGTTTAAGATAACAAAACAAAAATGTATTTTTACACTAAAAATGAATTCAAACTAAATAGGATTAATAGAATAAAGTGATATATGGAAATGATGCACTCGAACACAAATCCTTAAAAAAGCAACAATATTTTTAGTGCAAACGAGTCATTAAGTTGCAATATAATTACTTTGCAATTAGTTACATTAAAATGCTTCACATTTAATCCTTTGTTTTCTTGTGTTATTGCATGTTTTTTAAATAATAATTTTGTAAGAAGTTTATGCCCCGTTTCTATTTGCTCTTCTCGGCACTAAAGTTCTTTATTCGTACCATATTGTTTTATTCGTATATATTTTTATATATCTGTTTTTTAGAATCGAAAAGATAAAGATATTGTTCGAGTTCTCTTATTGTAGTTCTTGAAAATCAAAAAAAGTACTGCTTGAAAAGTCCTTGAATTTCATTTTACAGTATCTGTACGAACCCTGAAACGCCTCCATCTTGAGTTTCTTCACAATATTCCTCATTTAAATAATTAATGCGCAGAATAAAGGGGCGGGGCCTGCTTGAGTTAGTTAGTAGTGTGTTGAAACTGGCGGTAATGGTAAGGGGTGGGACATTTCCCAAACACCAATCACAACACACTGCTCCAGCCGACCAATCAGAGCACATTGTGCTTTTCAGAAGAAGGGGCTTCATAGAGACAGGAAGTAAACAGAGCGTTACTGACAGACTGGGAAGAGAGGAGCTGCAACAATGGAGAATATGAGGAAAATAATCAACATTCAATCTAGTAGAGCACAAAAACTACATCAAGGTTGTAAGAGACTGGGAAACACACCTGCTTCATCTTGAAGAGCTCGCGGCGCGTGTGTTCGTCGTTCCGCAGGTCCTTTTTGTTGCCCACCAGGATTATGGGAACGTTGGGGCAGAAATGCTTGACCTCGGGAGTCCATTTCTCAGGAATGTTCTCTGAGGGCCAGAAAGGTCAAAGTTGACATGAAGCCGCAGCAGTGAGATGTACGCGTGGCTCGTGCGGCGAGACTCACCGAGGCTGTCGGGGCTGTCGATGGAGAAGCACATGAGGATGACGTCCGTGTCGGGGTAGGACAGCGGCCGCAGCCGGTCGTAATCCTCCTGCCCCGCCGTATCCCACAGCGCCAGCTCCACCTGAAAGAGCCACACGCTCACGCCTCTGACACGCGTCACATGACACCAACACCTGCGCTCCTTACCTGCTTGCTGTCCACCTCGATGTCGGCCACGTAGTTCTCAAAGACGGTGGGCACGTAAACCTCGGGAAACTGGTCTTTGCTGAAGACGATGAGGAGGCAGGTCTTCCCGCACGCGCCGTCCCCGACGATCACCAGCTTCTTACGGATGGCCGCCATCTCTGAAAACACGGAAGAGTGGCACAGCGTTACTGACCTCCGGAGAGCGACGGGACGCGCTCATAACACTCATGAGTCCATCATCATTATATTTCATCGCTGCATTTCTCCACGTTGGAATATTAAGGATTAATATGAAGCATTCTGAGCAGTTTGAGATCTTGAGCTTCCAAACGTGTCTGAATTCCATCCTGCTTCGTAGATCGAGAACCCTTCTGCTTTCTGATGCACAAAAAACATCACATAACAGTTGTCACTGAATAAGAATATATGAATAACTCAATTTGACAAAACTGTCAGACAGAACCTTATAATTCCATGATTTATGCATTTGGCGGAGAGCATTAAAGGGATAGTTCACCCAAAATGAAAATGTGATGTCTATCTGCTTACACCCAGCGCATCCCAGATGAAGGTGACTTTGTTTGTTCAGTCGAACACAAATGATGATTTTTAACTCCAACCGCTGCCGTCTGTCAGTCGTATAATGCATGTCAGTGCGAACTAAGTCTATAGGACTCAAAAAAACATGCACAGACAAATCCAAATTAAACTCTGCGGCTCGTGACGACACATTGATGTCCTAAGACACAAAACCATCGGTTTGTGCGAGAAAACTAACAGTATATCATTTTTTTTTACCTCTAATACACCTGCCTTGAGCATCCGGTGTGTGAGGTCAGAAAACGCGTTCTGATGATGTGAAGTTCAGTGATGTCTCGCGCATGTACTTCAATGAGCGTCAGACATCACTTCCGCTGTCAGAGCGCGATCAGACCTCACTAACCGATTGCTGTACGCAGTTGGACATGGTGCTGTATTAGAGGTAAAAAATTATATAAATACTGTTTTTCTCACACAAACCGATCGTTTTGTGTCTTAGGACATCAGTGTGTCGTCACGAGCCGCAGGGTTTAATTTGGATTTGTCCGACTCTTATAAACAAAGTTCTCATTGACACACATTATACGACTGACAGACGGTGACAGTTGGAGTTAAAAATCATCATTTGTGTTCAACTGAAGAAACTAAGTCATCTACATCTGGGATGTGCTGGGGGTAAGCAGATAAACATCACATTTTCATTTTTGGGTGAACTATCCCTTTAAAGGTGCACATATTAATATTATCAGTTCATGCTTTTCCTGGGAAATAAATGCCACAATCTACTGTTTAAACTACAGAAATGCCTATTATTATATTTCATATTAACCACACACACACATTATATACAATTATTATTATTATTTGTGAACAACATAGTTATAAATTATATTTTCAAAAAGAATACAGACTATTATTTTAGGAGAATTCATATCTCTGCATCTTGGCTTTTATTTTCACGACGATTAACCACATTTCATTATCAAATATAGAAAAAGAAAAATAGAAAATTTAGTTTATGGTGTATGTATAATGCAATACTTTTATGTATAATACAGTAGAAATGACAATCAAATAAACATTCGCGTGCAAATTAAAGGCTGAATGTGAAATATTATTTTCAATGTAAGTTAAATGAAACTGCTCATTTGTTTTCATGAGATTCACCCGTTAAATGCTGCAACATTAACACTACTGTCACAGAGAAATTAAAAATGAATGAAAATAGTTGATAAAAAGCACTGCTAATTCAAGAAGAGTTTCATATTAAATGATCAAAGCGCAGTTGTTTTTAAATGTTTATATGCTGCTATTGGATCAGTTTTGAGCGCTTCCGACTCTTTTCAGGAATAAATGCAGAAGTTTACAGTGCAAGGGTGAAATATCTTATTATTCACTTCTCATTCACATAAACGTGCGTTTTGTTTTAAAGTTATTATTTATTTTCAATGTGTCGATGCGAAGCTAACAGCTAACACAAGCGGAAGTGAGCGACTCTTCTCAGTAAAGTCATTCAAATCACCGAACATTTCAGACCCGACTGACTCTCTCGGGCGAGCGAAGTTTAATAAGAGTCGTTGATCTTTTTAAAGCTTGAACAAGCGGGGAGATTTTAATTAAACTCGGTCTCACCGTCAGTTTAACTCGGCTCGAGTTTTCCGGGTCGGTTCAGTGCGCGCGCCTGAAGCCAGACACAACCAGACAAGATGGCGACTGAACAAACAACCCGTCAAAATAAGAGTCCTCAACAGCTGCGTCAAAATAAAAGTCCCAACAGTTCAGTTTCCAACATTTCATTTATTAAGTGCATCAAGTTTTCACATTCAAACACAGACAGTATACTATAGAGTTTGTAAGCCACTATTAGAGTCACTAAAACTTGGAGCTCAGCTTTTGACATCTGACGGCTTGTTGTCCTCTGCTTGCCGCTCCTGTTCCGAGGTCGCACACACCATCCTCGCTTTGACCTTCTTATTAGAGGAGATGATGAGGAACGGGCTGAGGGAGGCGTAGCACGAGGAGAAAAACACCCTCATGTCGGCCACCACGGGCGGCACCTGCGCCACCGTCAGCATGTAGATCCAGATGACGTTATCGATGCCGAAAAACACCGTGTACAGAACCACCAGCAGCACCACGGTCTTGGCCGCCCGTGTTTCCATAGAGGCGCCCTGCGAGCGGCGGATGCCACGCACCTTCCTGCTGTGGCGGTGAAGCAGGACGAGGATGTACCCGCTGGAGCCCAGCATCACACCCACGAACGCAAAGTCGCGCACCGACACGGCCACCCCGTTAATCACGTAGGACAGGTTATCGCGGAAGTCCACGTGGCAGAAGCCCAGGTTGAGCGTGAACGGGGGGACGGTGCCGTTGCGAGGGGCCACGGAGAAGAAGGGCGCGGCGATGCAGACGGCCATGTTGATGAACCACAGCGCGGCGAAGGTGGGGACGAGCAGCCGCGGGAGCCGGGCCTTCAAGCGGGACAGGAGCGGCCCGGCTGCAGGTGCGACGGTCACCGCCTGGAAGACGCTCAGCATGCAGGTGATGCAGACGGACAGGGCGCGGGCGATGCGGTACGTGTAGATGACCACTTTGCAGCCGGCGTCGTCCAGCAGGTTCTTCATGCCGAACACGGTCATGGTCTGCGGGACGCCGCGGGTCAGCAGCAGCAGCAGGTCGGCGAAGGCCAGGTGGCACAGGATGGCGTCCACGGGCTGCAGCTGCGCCTCGGTCAGCAGGATGTGGGCGTAGGCCAGCAGGACCAACGCGTTAGCCAGGATCCCCAGACCCGCCTGCAGGAGGAACGAGACCCCTTTGATGGTGACGCAGAGGTCCATAGAGCCGCTTCAGAGGTTCAGAGACGCAGCAGGGCGACTGTGTGAACGCCGGCTTTCTGAGGTCCGTGACCCATCGCGTCTGAATATAAAGCCTCCGCTGCACCCATGGGAGCGCCACAAAGCTGGAAACCCACAAGAAGACGCAAAAGAGAAAAAATGTCCAGCTGAGGCGCGTCCTAATTACTGCAAGACCAGAAGATGATTCAGAGCTGAGAAAACATCGCTTTTTCATTTAAATGAACTTAATCTTCACAGGAACCCATTTTAATTCATGTCACATTTAACTAATGTGTTCGGGGGGGGGGTTATTGTAACACCAACATTTGGTGAAACGTCACGTTTTGACAAGCCTAACTAATGTAAAGTTCAAACATTTAAAATGAACTAAAAACAAATAATAAAGATTGCAATAAATGTATTTTTAATATGTTAAACTGAAAAAGTTAAATGTTATCATTATTTTTCGTTTTGCTGAAATGTTTCACAAATGTAGAAAACACTGAATCTTATCCTTGTTTGTTTTTCATTTCATTCTTGTGTATTTTGTACTTCATTTGTTTCTCATTTCGTTAACGATTAAGCGGTAAAAGTGGTCAATCTATTTCCATATTTAATTAACTCTATTTGTGACAAATGTATCTTGTTTGTTCTGGAGAGCAGCTGTTGTGAAATGTGGTGTAATTGTGTGTCCTCGAGAGATAATTAGACTCATTAGAGCTGTGTAATGAGGAGGTGAGGGACTGCAGGTCTGGGCTGGTCTGTTTTCTTCCGTCAGGGGCCCACGATTCCCTCGCCGACAGATGAGAGCCGTGTTTGTGCTTGAACACACTGTACATCTGTTTAACATTAGACCCGTGTCACCCGGAGGATTTAACACTGCAAACCCAACGCAGATCAGCGCTGTTTTGATACAAGTTCAGAAAAATTGCCTTTATTTGCATTTAACAGATGCTGTCGTCTTTGGTTTGCTTATGGTGAGATGTACCAGAAATATTATCGATCTGACTGCACTGACACTATCAGATAAGAACAAAACCTGAACTGAATTGATCTGAATAATTAATCTATTGTCTTTTTGGAGCAGCTGCACAAATGAATTGAATTCTGTTTACTTCACTGATTCTTTTATTTTCCTGTTTATTATTACTGTGAAGTTGATTTCGAAACAACCTGTATCGAATAAAGCGCTATAGAAATAAAGCTGACAGGACTTTTAACCAGAATGACATACAGAACACGAGAAATGCTGCAATACAAAGTCCCAAAATTGCTCAGAGAAAGAAAGACAAGAGACAGCGAGACACATTTTAATTTTTTAACATGATATATAAAGGAAGGAGTATAAACAAGGCAACAGCAACAAAAACAAACAAACTTAAAGAAAGTAAAGAACATAGACAAAGCACAGAAAAAAGGGTAAAGAATTGTTACAGATTTGATGAAATCCAGAGTGAAAGTCGTGTTCAAACGCTCCGATCGTTAATGCATTGATCTGATGAGCAACTTTGATTGACTTTTGTATCGATTTACGTATGCTGTATGAAGGGAACGTTCTGGCAAGGTTCTCTCAAAGTTACCAACAAACGTTCTTCCAGTAACGGTAATAGAACGTTCTTTCAAAATGATCCGATCTTTAATAATGTTCATTAGCACAAAAACATTATTTGTACACTGATCAGGCAAAACATTATGACCACCTTCCTAATATTGTGTTGCTGCCAAAACAGCCCTGACCCGTGGAGGCATGGACTCCTCTAGACCCCTGAAGGTGTGCTGTGGGATCTGCACCAAGATGTGAGCAGCAGATCCTTTAAGTCCTGTAAGTTGTGAGGTGGATCCTCCATGGATCGGACTTGTTTGTTCAGCACATCCCACAGATGCTCGACTGGATTGAGATCTGGGGAATCTGGAGGCCAAGTCAACACCTCAAACTTGTTGTTGTGCTCTTCAAACCATTCATGAACCATTTCTGCTTTGTGTCAGGAGCATTATCCTGCTGAAAGAGCCACAGCCACCAGGGAATACCGTTTCCATGAAAGGCTGTACATGGTCTGAACAATGCTTAGGTAGGTGGTACGCGTCAAAGTAACATCCACATGGATGGCAGGACCCAAGCTTTCCCAGCAGAACATTGCCCAAAGCATCACACTGCCTCCGCCGGCTCGCCTTTTTCCCATAGTGCATCCTGGTGCCATGTGTTCCCCAGGTAAGCGATGCTCCCCACGTGCACCAATGAGTCTCGGCCGTCCATGACCCTGTCTCCGGTTCACCACTGTTCCTTCCTTGGAGCACTTTTGATAGATACTGACCACTGCAGACCGGGAACACCCCACAGGAGCTGCAGTTCTGGAGATGCTCTGACCCAGTCTCTAGCATCACAATTTGGGTCTTGTCAAACTCGCTCAAATCCTTACGCTTGCCCATTTTTCCTGCTTCTAACATCAACTTTGAGGACAAAATGTTCACTTGCAGCCTAATATATCCACCCACTAACAGGAGCCGTGATGAAGACATGATCAGTGTAATTTACTTCACCTGTCAGAGCTCATGATGTTATGACTGATCGGTGTATATTGTTCATGGAGCGTTTCTTTTCCGAAATGTTTTAGTTGGATGTTCTAACTAACTAGCCCATAATGTTTGATAGATAGATAGAAGATGATAAAATGGAATGTTCCCTTAATGTTCATATGACCAAGTTTAAACATTTTTAAAACAATTAAAAAGCCAGAATGTCCAGAGAACTTTCAGAAATAACATAATCAAAATTTAATGGGAAAATTATAAAGTGTTTTGTGAGCTGGAACTGCAGCACAAACTGACACTCGCTGGAATATTTCCACAGGAGAATTAAGTGTTTCACTGCGTCTGTGACAGGATCACTCAACTGCACATCATTGACATAATTGAGCTCAGGTCTGAAGGCACTGGACCGTCCCGTACATGAACGTCCCCACAGCTCCAACCAGACTATAAAACGGATGTGGCATGAGATCTTTCTACCTACAGCTGTCTGAAGCATTCAGAAGAACAGAGGAGTTTCACTGACAGTGTTGAGATGAACCCGGACGCTTTGACACGTGGACTGCTCTTCCTGTCTCTCGCCGTGACAGGCGTCCCAGGCAACACCATCGTCATCTGCGCCTTCCTCTCGCTGGCGTATCACGAGGGCCGTCTCTCGCCCGCCGACGCCATCGTGCTGCACCTGGCATCCGCTAACCTCGCGGTGGTGGCCGTTCGCTGCCTGCTGGAGGTCCTGGCCACCTTCAGCGTCTACAACGTGTTCGACGACACCGGCTGTAAGGCGGTCATCTTCATCTACCGCACGTCCAGGTCTCTGTCCATCTGGCTGACGTTCGTGCTGAGCGCGTATCAGTGCCTGAGCGTGGCTCCGCCCGGCTCGCGCTGGGCCGGCGTCCGTGTTCTGGTCGGCCAGTACCTGGGAGTCATTTTCCTGGCGTTATGGCTGATCAACACCTCTATGAGCGTGGCTCCGCTGCTGTTCGCTGTAGGGGCCCGCAACGACTCCAAACTCACACAGAACGCCATCAACGTCGAGTTCTGTTTCCTGAGCTTCCCGTCCAGGCTGTCGCGGGACTCCAACGGAGCGGCCCAGGTGGGGAGAGACGTGGTGCCCATGGCACTGATGGCAACGGCCAGCCTGGTCCTCCTGGTGTTCCTGTACCGCAACAGCCGGCGGGCGGAGGCTCTGCGGAGCGGCGGGGCTAGACAGGGCCCGTCTGCAGAGCGGCGCGCGGCCGTCACTGTTGTCACTTTAGTCACGCTGTACGTGCTGTTTTACGGGGTGGACAACGGACTGTGGGTTTACACGCTGACTGTGCCTCAGACGCTGGGCTCCTCGCTCATCTCAGACCTCAGGATCTTCTTCTCCTCGCTGTACGCCGCCGTCAGTCCCCTCGTGATCATTGTCTCAAACAAGAAAGTGAGCCAAAGAGCCAAAGACGCCCTCGGACGCTGCTCAGCCCCATGACTGATGTTTACTGTGGTAAATGTCTGATGCGATGGACAGTCAAAGAGAGATAAACCACAAAACATGATGGATGTAACGTTTAAAGGGCTCGATATGTGTCAGCGGTCTTTAATAATGTTGGGACATTGCAGTTGTGCATTGTTAGGTTCGGTTACTGAATAGTTTTTAACTGGAAAAGTGAAGTTTGAGAGAAGAGAAACTTTGAATATTGACTTGATAAAGCCTTGTTTGAATGTTTTTTATAAAATGTTAAAAAAGCCATGAAAGGTTATAGTCTTCACAGACAGAGAAAATGATGGATGTAAAGATAGATAGATACCGGTATACAGATAGATAGATAGATAGATAGATAGATAGATAGATAGATAGATAGATAGATAGATAGATAGATAGATAGATAGATAGATAGATAGATAGATAGATAGATAGATAGATAGATAGATAGATAGATAGATAGATAGATAGATAGATATTTGATGAGAACAGATTGTCCTGTTTCTGTGCTGTGAATGTACTTGTATGTGCAGGAATCTGTCAGCAGGTGGCGCTTGTCTCTCAGAAAAACATATCAAACTGACCATTTCTAATGAATATCTTTGTCAGACTTGTTTCCAAATCGTTTTTATTTGTAGTCCAGATTTTGCATTTTCACAATAAAAAACATCATAACACTGTTGAATGACATCAGCTGAGACTACAGGGCAACAGCACAGGTCACAACGTGGTCTCGTCCACAGACACACTATTTCAGGATGGTTCCCAGATGCTTTTCTCCATGTGTCATGTTCTTCATTCCACTGAAATCTGATCCATCCCTACAGACTCCGGTGGAATGAAGGGCACAATGCATGGATGGATCTGGCAAGAAGAGCTCCAGTGATCTATGTAAAAACAAAAAGAGTGGAGATGAATAATGACTGAATGAATCAAATGTAAGAGCTGAGCTCTTCTGAACTGTGTATGTGAGATCAGAGGAGTCTCCAGTGCAAGACTCGATGTGTGGCAGCTGCAGATACACACACACACACACACACACACACACACACACACACACACACACACACACACACACACACACACACACACACACACACACACACACACACACACACACACACACACACACACACGCACGTTTGTTTTTGTGAATTGTGGGGACTTTTCATAGGCCGCAATGCATTTTATACTGTACAAACCGTCCTCCCTACCCCTAACCTAAACCTAACCATCACTGGAAACTGTGCACACCTTTATTTTCTCACAAAAACATCATTTAGTATTTTTATTAATTAATTTACATTGTGGGGACCGGTGGCTGGTCGATGTAGGTGAACTCAGGTTTATGTTACATCGTATGTTACATAATATAAACAAACTCTCTCTCTCTCACACACACACACACACACACACACACACACACACACACACACACACACACACACAGAAAAGACCACACAAACTAGACAGGTCCTCCACACAGACCCTATGACCAGCTTCGGCTACATACCGGTGGGATGAATCCAATCTTCAAGCAAAAGGAATATTGAAGATAAATATTTGAATTCTGTGTGATGCTGCCTGAATCATAATCACATCGTGTTTGTTTGTTGGCCGGAGGAGAACTGAACTGAGTCTGGTTTCTCCAAAGGATTTTTTTCCTCCATTCTGTCACCTGATGGAGTTTGGGAGTCTTGCGACTGTCGCCTCTGGCTTGTTTAGACTGGGACACTTAATATTCAACAATATTACTGATCTGACTGAACTGACACTATTGTATGAGAACTGAACTGAGCTGGACGATGACATCACTGTTTTCTGCAGAACTGCTGTATAGATGAAATGAAGTAATTTAATAATTGATGATCTTTACAATCAACACTGAACTGACTTCAGCTGAACAGCCTAAATGCAGCATTTTCCTGTTATCACTGTAAAGCTGCTTTGAAACAATCTGTATTGTATAATATGCTATATAAATAAAACTGACTTGATTAGACACACACACACACACACACACACACACACACCATCTTCAATCATTCTCTAAAAACACCCAAACCACAGAAAACTGCGTTTCTTATTTAAAAAGAAACATAATTTGCTTAATCCATCAGTCATTTTGTCTGATGAGGATGTCTCCAGATTTAACTCACTTACTCGAAATAAACACTCTCAAAGGGTCAGGGTTATTATGCTAAAACCATAAAAAAAAAAAAAAAAAAACAAGTACATGAAACAAATGTTGACTGAAATTAAATATAAAAAAAAATCTCAATGATATTGGTAAAATAACACTGTCAAGAGTGTTGAAAAAGATTTTTCCTCACCTTTCGACTGACGGGTCCAAAGTCAAACTACCTGCCAAAATAAAACAGGCACAAATGTCAAATAGATAAATAGAAGCTGGAGTTGATAAACATTTGCTAATTACCGTCAAACAGAGAAGAAAAACGTCCGTCCGTTACAGAAAGAGGAAGAAGGAAGTGCTGAGATGAGCTGCTGTGGACTGAGCACTGATACCTGTTGCAGGTGCTCGCGTTAAGACCAGCCCCGCCCCCTTACAGGCACAGCCCTGCCCATTGGAGGTAGTGGGTCTGGAGGTGAAGGATCCAGAACAAGCCCCACCCCTCACAGACATGTCTCCGCCCATCAGAGATCCTGCACTTTGTCCAAAATCAAGTACTTCCCTACTATATAGTATGTGAAAAACAGTACGCCAACATAGTAGTATGTCCAAATACATAGTATTTGAAAAACAGTTGGTGAACATGAACTCTTTCATATCTGGACATTTTTTTAAAAATGACTATCTGAAAGTTCTTGGCTCAGGCAGTGGCGTCTGACAGCAACTGTTTTAACACACAAATGGAAATCACGTGTTGAGGGTGAATCGAGCGTCATCAAGTGGCCCAAACGACACGAATCGCCCCTTTTCAGTTGCTTGAGAATATGATAACAGACTTACTCAAAAGCACACAGTTGAGGCTGGTAATTCTCTGGATATCTGTGTGATTTTGAGCAGCACAAACACTGCACTGATGAACACTGCACTGATGAACACTGATGAACAATGCACTGAAGAACACTGATGAACACTGATGAACAATGCACTGAAGAACACTGATGAACACTGCACTGAGGAACACTGATAAACACTGCACTGAGGAACACTGATGAACACTGCACTGAGGAACACTGATGAACACTGCACTGAGGAACACTGATGAACACTGCACTGAGGAACACTGATAAACACTGCACTGAGGAACACTGATAAACACTGCACTGAGGAACACTGATAAACACTGCACTGAAGAACACTGATGAACACTGCACTGAGGAACACTGATAAACACTGCACTGAGGAACACTGATGAACACTGCACTGAGGAACACTGATAAACACTGCACTGAGGAACACTGATAAACACTGCACTGAAGAACACTGATGAACACTGCACTGAGGAACACTGATAAACACTGCACTGAGGAACACTGATGAACACTGCACTGAGGAACACTGATAAACACTGCACTGAGGAACACTGATAAACACTGCACTGAGGAACACTGATAAACACTGCACTGAAGAACACTGATGAACACTGCACTGAGGAACACTGATAAACAATGCACTGAGGAACACTGATAAACAATGCACTGAGGAACACTGATAAACACTGCACTGAAGAACACTGATGAACACTGCACTGAGGAACACTGATAAACACTGCACTGAGGAACACTGATGAACACTGCACTGAGGAACACTGATAAACACTGCACTGAGGAACACTGATAAACACTGATAAACACTGCACTGAGGAACACTGATAAACACTGCACTGAAGAACACTGATGAACACTGCACTGAGGAACACTGATAAACACTGCACTGAGGAACACTGATAAACACTGCACTGAAGAACACTGATGAACACTGCACTGAGGAACACTGATAAACACTGCACTGAAGAACACTGATGAACACTGCACTGAGGAACACTGATGAACACTGCACTGAGGAACACTGAGGAACACTGCACTGAAGAACACTGATGAACACTGCACTGAGGAACACTGATAAACAATGCACTGAGGAACACTGATAATGCACTGAGGAACACTGATGAACAATGCACTGAGGAACACTGATAAACACTGCACTGAGGAACACTGATAATGCACTGAGGAACACTGATGAACAATGCACTGAGGAACACTGATAAACACTGCACTGAGGAACACTGATAATGCACTGAGGAACACTGATGAACAATGCACTGAGGAACACTGATGAACAATGCACTGAGGAACACTGATAAACACTGCACTGAGGAACACTGATAAACACTGCACTGAGGAACACTGATAAACACTGCACTGAAGAACACTGAAGAACACTGCACTGAAGAACACTGATGAACAATGCACTGAGGAACACTGATAAACAATGCACTGAGGAACACTGATGAACAATGCACTGAGGAACACTGATAAACACTGCACTGAGGAACACTGATAAACACTGCACTGAAGAACACTGATGAACAATGCACTGAGGAACACTGATAAACAATGCACTGAGGAACACTGATAAACAATGCACTGAGGAACACTGATAAACACTGCACTGAGGAACACTGATAAACACTGCACTGAGGAACACTGATAAACACTGCACTGAGGAACACTGATGAACAATGCACTGAGGAACACTGATGAACAATGCACTGAGGAACACTGATAAACACTGCACTGAGGAACACTGATAATGCACTGAGGAACACTGATGAACAATGCACTGAGGAACACTGATGAACAATGCACTGAGGAACACTGATGAACAATGCACTGAGGAACACTGATGAACAATGCACTGAGGAACACTGATAAACAATGCACTGAGGAACACTGATAAACAATGCACTGAGGAACACTGATAAACAATGCACTGAGGAACACTGATAAACAATGCACTGAGGAACACTGATAAACAATGCACTGAGGAACACTGATAAACAATGCACTGAGGAACACTGATAAACAATGCACTGAGGAACACTGATAAACAATGCACTGAGGAACACTGATAAACAATGCACTGAGGAACACTGATAAACAATGCACTGAGGAACACTGATAAACAATGCACTGAGGAGCACTGAGGAGCACTGAGGAGCACTGAGGAGCACTGAGGAGCACTGAGGAGCACTGAGGAACACTGAGGAACACTGAGGAACACTGAGGAACACTGAGGAACACTGAGGAACACTGAGGAACACTGCACTCATGGACACTGATGAACACTAATGAACACTGCACTGATGGACACTAATGAACACTGCACTGATGGACACTAATGAACACTGCACTGATGGACACTAATGAACACTAATGAACACTGCACTGATGGACACTAATGAACACTGATAAACACTGCACTGATGAATACTGCACTGATGAACACTGCACTGAATAACACTGATAAACAATGCACTGAGGAACACTGATAAACAATGCACTGAGGAACACTGATAAACAATGCACTGAGGAACACTGATAAACAATGCACTGAGGAACACTGATAAACAATGCACTGAGGAACACTGATAAACAATGCACTGAGGAACACTGATAAACAATGCACTGAGGAACACTGATAAACAATGCACTGAGGAACACTGATAAACAATGCACTGAGGAACACTGATAAACAATGCACTGAGGAACACTGATAAACAATGCACTGAGGAGCACTGAGGAGCACTGAGGAGCACTGAGGAGCACTGAGGAGCACTGAGGAGCACTGAGGAGCACTGAGGAACACTGAGGAACACTGAGGAACACTGAGGAACACTGCACTCATGGACACTGATGAACACTAATGAACACTGCACTGATGGACACTAATGAACACTAATGAACACTGCACTGATGAACACTGATGAACACTGATGAATACTGCACTGATGAACACTGATGAACAATGCACTGATGGACACTAATGAACACTGATAAACACTGCACTGAAGAACACTGATGAACACTGCACTGAGGAACACTGATAAACACTGCACTGAGGAACACTGATAAACACTGCACTGAGGAACACTGATGAACACTGCACTGAGGAACACTGATAAACACTGCACTGAAGAACACTGATGAACACTGCACTGAGGAACACTGATAAACACTGCACTGAAGAACACTGATGAACACTGCACTGAGGAACACTGATAAACACTGCACTGAGGAACACTGAGGAACACTGCACTGAAGAACACTGATGAACACTGCACTGAGGAACACTGATAAACAATGCACTGAGGAACACTGATAATGCACTGAGGAACACTGATGAACAATGCACTGAGGAACACTGATAAACACTGCACTGAGGAACACTGATAATGCACTGAGGAACACTCATGAACAATGCACTGAGGAACACTGATAAACACTGCACTGAGGAACACTGATAATGCACTGAGGAACACTGATGAACAATGCACTGAGGAACACTGATGAACAATGCACTGAGGAACACTGATGAACAATGCACTGAGGAACACTGATGAACACTGCACTGAGGAACACTGATAAACACTGCACTGAGGAACACTGATAAACACTGCACTGAAGAACACTGATGAACAATGCACTGAGGAACACTGATAAACAATGCACTGAGGAACACTGATAAACAATGCACTGAGGAACACTGATAAACAATGCACTGAGGAACACTGATAAACACTGCACTGAGGAACACTGATAAACACTGCACTGAGGAACACTGATGAACAATGCACTGAGGAACACTGATGAACAATGCACTGAGGAACACTGATGAACAATGCACTGAGGAACACTGATAAACAATGCACTGAGGAACACTGATAAACAATGCACTGAGGAACACTGATAAACAATGCACTGAGGAACACTGATAAACAATGCACTGAGGAGCACTGAGGAGCACTGAGGAGCACTGAGGAGCACTGAGGAGCACTGAGGAGCACTGAGGAGCACTGAGGAACACTGAGGAACACTGAGGAACACTGAGGAACACTGCACTCATGGACACTGATGAACACTAATGAACACTGCACTGATGGACACTAATGAACACTGCACTGATGGACACTAATGAACACTGCACTGATGGACACTAATGAACACTAATGAACACTGCACTGATGGACACTAATGAACACTGATAAACACTGCACTGATGAATACTGCACTGATGAACACTGCACTGAATAACACTGATAAACAATGCACTGAGGAACACTGATAAACAATGCACTGAGGAACACTGATAAACAATGCACTGAGGAACACTGATAAACAATGCACTGAGGAACACTGATAAACAATGCACTGAGGAACACTGATAAACAATGCACTGAGGAACACTGATAAACAATGCACTGAGGAACACTGATAAACAATGCACTGAGGAACACTGATAAACAATGCACTGAGGAACACTGATAAACAATGCACTGAGGAGCACTGAGGAGCACTGAGGAGCACTGAGGAGCACTGAGGAACACTGAGGAACACTGAGGAACACTGAGGAACACTGAGGAACACTGAGGAACACTGAGGAACACTGAGGAACACTGAGGAACACTGCACTCATGGACACTGATGAACACTAATGAACACTGCACTGATGGACACTAATGAACACTAATGAACACTGCACTGATGAACACTGATGAACACTGATGAATACTGCACTGATGAACACTGATGAACAATGCACTGATGGACACTAATGAACACTGATAAACACTGCACTGAAGAACACTGATGAACACTGCACTGAGGAACACTGATAAACACTGCACTGAGGAACACTGATAAACACTGCACTGAGGAACACTGATGAACACTGCACTGAGGAACACTGATAAACACTGCACTGAAGAACACTGATGAACACTGCACTGAGGAACACTGATAAACACTGCACTGAAGAACACTGATGAACACTGCACTGAGGAACACTGATAAACACTGCACTGAGGAACACTGAGGAACACTGCACTGAAGAACACTGATGAACACTGCACTGAGGAACACTGATAAACAATGCACTGAGGAACACTGATAATGCACTGAGGAACACTGATGAACAATGCACTGAGGAACACTGATAAACACTGCACTGAGGAACACTGATAATGCACTGAGGAACACTCATGAACAATGCACTGAGGAACACTGATAAACACTGCACTGAGGAACACTGATAATGCACTGAGGAACACTGATGAACAATGCACTGAGGAACACTGATGAACAATGCACTGAGGAACACTGATGAACACTGCACTGAGGAACACTGATAAACACTGCACTGAGGAACACTGATAAACACTGCACTGAAGAACACTGATGAACAATGCACTGAGGAACACTGATAAACAATGCACTGAGGAACACTGATAAACAATGCACTGAGGAACACTGATAAACAATGCACTGAGGAACACTGATAAACACTGCACTGAGGAACACTGATAAACACTGCACTGAGGAACACTGATGAACAATGCACTGAGGAACACTGATGAACAATGCACTGAGGAACACTGATGAACAATGCACTGAGGAACACTGATAAACAATGCACTGAGGAACACTGATAAACAATGCACTGAGGAACACTGATAAACAATGCACTGAGGAACACTGATAAACAATGCACTGAGGAACACTGATAAACAATGCACTGAGGAACACTGATAAACAATGCACTGAGGAGCACTGAGGAGCACTGAGGAGCACTGAGGAGCACTGAGGAGCACTGAGGAACACTGAGGAACACTGAGGAACACTGAGGAACACTGAGGAACACTGAGGAACACTGAGGAACACTGAGGAACACTGAGGAACACTGAGGAACACTGAGGAACACTGAGGAACACTGAGGAACACTGCACTCATGGACACTGATGAACACTAATGAACACTGCACTGATGGACACTAATGAACACTAATGAACACTGCACTGATGGACACTAATGAACACTGATAAACACTGCACTGATGAATACTGCACTGATGAACACTGCACTGAAGAACACTGATGAACAATGCACTGAAGAACACTGATAAACAATGCACTGAGGAACACTGATAAACAATGCACTGAGGAACACTGATAAACACTGATAAACACTGATAAACACTGATAAACACTGATAAACACTGATAAACACTGATAAACACTGATAAACACTGATAAACACTGATAAACACTGATAAACACTGCACTGATGAACACTGATGAACAATGCACTGATGGACACTAATGAACACTGATAAACACTGCACTGATGAATACTGCACTGATGGACACTAATGAACACTGATAAACACTGCACTGATGAATACTGCACTGATGAACACTGATGAACACTAATGAACACTGCACTGAAGAACACTGATAAACAATGCACTGAGGAACACTGATAAACAATGCACTGAGGAACACTGATAAACAATGCACTGAGGAACACTGATAAACAATGCACTGAGGAACACTGATAAACAATGCACTGAGGAACACTGATAAACAATGCACTGAGGAACACTGATAAACAATGCACTGAGGAACACTGATAAACAATGCACTGAGGAGCACTGAGGAGCACTGAGGAGCACTGAGGAGCACTGAGGAGCACTGAGGAGCACTGAGGAGCACTGAGGAGCACTGAGGAGCACTGAGGAGCACTGAGGAACACTGAGGAACACTGAGGAACACTGAGGAACACTGAGGAACACTGAGGAACACTGAGGAACACTGCACTCATGGACACTGATGAACACTAATGAACACTGCACTGATGGACACTAATGAACACTAATGAACACTGCACTGATGAACACTGCTGAACACTGATAAACACTGCACTGATGAATACTGCACTGATGAACACTGATGAACAATGCACTGATGGACACTAATGAACACTGATAAACACTGCACTGAAGAACACTGATGAACACTGCACTGAGGAACACTGATAAACACTGCACTGAGGAACACTGATAAACACTGCACTGAGGAACACTGATAAACACTGCACTGAAGAACACTGATGAACACTGCACTGAGGAACACTGATAAACACTGCACTGAAGAACACTGATGAACACTGCACTGAGGAACACTGATGAACACTGCACTGAAGAACACTGATGAACACTGCACTGAGGAACACTGATAAACACTGCACTGAGGAACACTGATGAACACTGCACTGAGGAACACTGATGAACACTGCACTGAAGAACACTGATGAACACTGCACTGAGGAACACTGATAAACAATGCACTGAGGAACACTGATAATGCACTGAGGAACACTGATGAACAATGCACTGAGGAACACTGATAAACACTGCACTGAGGAACACTGATAATGCACTGAGGAACACTGATGAACAATGCACTGAGGAACACTGATAAACACTGCACTGAGGAACACTGATAATGCACTGAGGAACACTGATGAACACTGCACTGATGAACACTGCACTGAGGAACACTGCACTGAGGAACACTGCACTGAGGAACACTGCACTGAGGAACACTGATGAACACTGCACTGAAGAACACTGATGAACACTGCACTGAGGAACACTGATAAACAATGCACTGAGGAACACTGATAATGCACTGAGGAACACTGATAATGCACTGAGGAACACTGATAAACACTGCACTGAGGAACACTGATAATGCACTGAGGAACACTGATGAACAATGCACTGAGGAACACTGATAAACACTGCACTGAGGAACACTGATAAACACTGCACTGAGGAACACTGATAAACACTGCACTGAGGAACACTGATAATGCACTGAGGAACACTGATGAACAATGCACTGAGGAACACTGATGAACAATGCACTGAGGAACACTGATGAACAATGCACTGAGGAGCACTGAGGAGCACTGAGGAACACTGAGGAACACTGAGGAACACTGAGGAACACTGAGGAACACTGAGGAACACTGAGGAACACTGAGGAACACTGAGGAACACTGAGGAACACTGAGGAACACTGAGGAACACTGCACTCATGGACACTGATGAACACTAATGAACACTGCACTGATGGACACTAATGAACACTAATGAACACTGCACTGATGAACACTGCTGAACACTGATAAACACTGCACTGATGAATACTGCACTGATGAACACTGATGAACAATGCACTGATGGACACTAATGAACACTGATAAACACTGCACTGAAGAACACTGATGAACACTGCACTGAGGAACACTGATAAACACTGCCCTGAGGAACACTGATAAACACTGCACTGAGGAACACTGATAAACACTGCACTGAAGAACACTGATGAACACTGCACTGAGGAACACTGATAAACACTGCACTGAAGAACACTGATGAACACTGCACTGAGGAACACTGATGAACACTGCACTGAAGAACACTGATGAACACTGCACTGAGGAACACTGATAAACACTGCACTGAGGAACACTGATGAACACTGCACTGAGGAACACTGATGAACACTGCACTGAAGAACACTGATGAACACTGCACTGAGGAACACTGATAAACAATGCACTGAGGAACACTGATAATGCACTGAGGAACACTGATGAACAATGCACTGAGGAACACTGATAAACACTGCACTGAGGAACACTGATAATGCACTGAGGAACACTGATGAACAATGCACTGAGGAACACTGATAAACACTGCACTGAGGAACACTGATAAACACTGCACTGAGGAACACTGATAATGCACTGAGGAACACTGATGAACACTGCACTGAGGAACACTGCACTGAGGAACACTGCACTGAGGAACACTGCACTGAGGAACACTGCACTGAGGAACACTAATGAACACTGCACTGAAGAACACTGATGAACACTGCACTGAGGAACACTGATAAACAATGCACTGAGGAACACTGATAATGCACTGAGGAACACTGATAAACACTGCACTGAGGAACACTGATAATGCACTGAGGAACACTGATAAACACTGATAAACACTGCACTGAGGAACACTGATAAACACTGCACTGAAGAACACTGATGAACACTGCACTGAGGAACACTGATAAACACTGCACTGAGGAACACTGATAAACACTGCACTGAAGAACACTGATGAACACTGCACTGAGGAACACTGATAAACACTGCACTGAAGAACACTGATGAACACTGCACTGAGGAACACTGATGAACACTGCACTGAGGAACACTGAGGAACACTGCACTGAAGAACACTGATGAACACTGCACTGAGGAACACTGATGAACACTGCACTGAGGAACACTGATAATGCACTGAGGAACACTGATGAACAATGCACTGAGGAACACTGATAAACACTGCACTGAGGAACACTGATAATGCACTGAGGAACACTGATGAACAATGCACTGAGGAACACTGATAAACACTGCACTGAGGAACACTGATAATGCACTGAGGAACACTGATGAACAATGCACTGAGGAACACTGATGAACAATGCACTGAGGAACACTGATAAACACTGCACTGAGGAACACTGATAAACACTGCACTGAGGAACACTGATAAACACTGCACTGAGGAACACTGATAAACACTGCACTGAAGAACACTGAAGAACACTGCACTGAAGAACACTGATGAACAATGCACTGAGGAACACTGATAAACAATGCACTGAGGAACACTGATGAACAATGCACTGAGGAACACTGATAAACACTGCACTGAGGAACACTGATAAACACTGCACTGAAGAACACTGATGAACAATGCACTGAGGAACACTGATAAACAATGCACTGAGGAACACTGATAAACACTGCACTGAGGAACACTGATAAACACTGCACTGAGGAACACTGATAAACACTGCACTGAGGAACACTGATAAACACTGCACTGAAGAACACTGATGAACAATGCACTGAGGAACACTGATGAACAATGCACTGAGGAACACTGATAAACACTGCACTGAGGAACACTGATAAACACTGCACTGAGGAACACTGATGAACAATGCACTGAGGAACACTGATGAACAATGCACTGAGGAACACTGATGAACAATGCACTGAGGAACACTGATAAACAATGCACTGAGGAACACTGATAAACAATGCACTGAGGAACACTGATAAACAATGCACTGAGGAACACTGATAAACAATGCACTGAGGAACACTGATAAACAATGCACTGAGGAACACTGATAAACAATGCACTGAGGAACACTGATAAACAATGCACTGAGGAACACTGATAAACAATGCACTGAGGAACACTGATAAACAATGCACTGAGGAACACTGATAAACAATGCACTGAGGAACACTGATAAACAATGCACTGAGGAACACTGATAAACAATGCACTGAGGAACACTGATAAACAATGCACTGAGGAACACTGATAAACAATGCACTGAGGAGCACTGAGGAGCACTGAGGAGCACTGAGGAGCACTGAGGAGCACTGAGGAGCACTGAGGAGCACTGAGGAGCACTGAGGAGCACTGAGGAACACTGAGGAACACTGAGGAACACTGAGGAACACTGAGGAACACTGAGGAACACTGAGGAACACTGAGGAACACTGCACTCATGGACACTGATGAACACTAATGAACACTGCACTGATGGACACTAATGAACACTGCACTGATGGACACTAATGAACACTGCACTGATGGACACTAATGAACACTAATGAACACTGCACTGATGGACACTAATGAACACTGATAAACACTGCACTGATGAATACTGCACTGATGAACACTGCACTGAATAACACTGATAAACAATGCACTGAGGAACACTGATAAACAATGCACTGAGGAACACTGATAAACAATGCACTGAGGAAAACTGATAAACAATGCACTGAGGAACACTGATAAACAATGCACTGAGGAACACTGATAAACAATGCACTGAGGAACACTGATAAACAATGCACTGAGGAACACTGATAAACAATGCACTGAGGAGCACTGAGGAGCACTGAGGAGCACTGAGGAGCACTGAGGAGCACTGAGGAACACTGAGGAACACTGAGGAACACTGAGGAGCACTGAGGAACACTGAGGAACACTGAGGAACACTGAGGAACACTGAGGAACACTGCACTCATGGACACTGATGAACACTAATGAACACTGCACTGATGGACACTAATGAACACTAATGAACACTGCACTGATGAACACTGATGAACACTGATAAACACTGCACTGATGAATACTGCACTGATGAACACTGATGAACAATGCACTGATGGACACTAATGAACACTGATAAACACTGCACTGAAGAACACTGATGAACACTGCACTGAGGAACACTGATAAACACTGCACTGAGGAACACTGATAAACACTGCACTGAAGAACACTGATGAACACTGCACTGAGGAACACTGATAAACACTGCACTGAAGAACACTGATGAACACTGCACTGAGGAACACTGATAAACACTGCACTGAAGAACACTGATAAACACTGCACTGAGGAACACTGAGGAACAATGCACTGAGGAACACTGATGAACAATGCACTGAGGAACACTGATGAACAATGCACTGAGGAACACTGATAAACAATGCACTGAGGAACACTGATAAACAATGCACTGAGGAACACTGATAAACAATGCACTGAGGAACACTGATAAACAATGCACTGAGGAGCACTGAGGAGCACTGAGGAGCACTGAGGAGCACTGAGGAGCACTGAGGAGCACTGAGGAGCACTGAGGAACACTGAGGAACACTGAGGAACACTGAGGAACACTGAGGAACACTGAGGAACACTGAGGAACACTGAGGAACACTGAGGAACACTGAGGAACACTGCACTCATGGACACTGATGAACACTAATGAACACTGCACTGATGGACACTAATGAACACTAATGAACACTGCACTGATGAACACTGATGAACACTGATAAACACTGATAAACACTGATAAACACTGATAAACACTGATAAACACTGCACTGATGAACACTGATGAACAATGCACTGATGGACACTAATGAACACTGATAAACACTGCACTGATGAATACTGCACTGATGGACACTAATGAACACTGATAAACACTGCACTGATGAATACTGCACTGATGAACACTGATGAACACTAATGAACACTGCACTGAAGAACACTGATAAACAATGCACTGAGGAACACTGATAAACAATGCACTGAGGAACACTGATAAACAATGCACTGAGGAACACTGATAAACAATGCACTGAGGAACACTGATAAACAATGCACTGAGGAACACTGATAAACAATGCACTGAGGAACACTGATAAACAATGCACTGAGGAACACTGATAAACAATGCACTGAGGAACACTGATAAACAATGCACTGAGGAGCACTGAGGAGCACTGAGGAGCACTGAGGAGCACTGAGGAGCACTGAGGAGCACTGAGGAGCACTGAGGAGCACTGAGGAACACTGAGGAACACTGAGGAACACTGAGGAACACTGAGGAACACTGCACTCATGGACACTGATGAACACTAATGAACACTGCACTGATGGACACTAATGAACACTAATGAACACTGCACTGATGAACACTGCTGAACACTGATAAACACTGCACTGATGAATACTGCACTGATGAACACTGATGAACAATGCACTGATGGACACTAATGAACACTGATAAACACTGCACTGAAGAACACTGATGAACACTGCACTGAGGAACACTGATAAACACTGCACTGAGGAACACTGATAAACACTGCACTGAGGAACACTGATAAACACTGCACTGAAGAACACTGATGAACACTGCACTGAGGAACACTGATAAACACTGCACTGAAGAACACTGATGAACACTGCACTGAGGAACACTGATGAACACTGCACTGAAGAACACTGATGAACACTGCACTGAGGAACACTGATAAACACTGCACTGAGGAACACTGATGAACACTGCACTGAAGAACACTGATGAACACTGCACTGAAGAACACTGATGAACACTGCACTGAGGAACACTGATAAACAATGCACTGAGGAACACTGATAATGCACTGAGGAACACTGATGAACAATGCACTGAGGAACACTGATAAACACTGCACTGAGGAACACTGATAATGCACTGAGGAACACTGATGAACAATGCACTGAGGAACACTGATAAACACTGCACTGAGGAACACTGATAAACACTGCACTGAGGAACACTGATAATGCACTGAGGAACACTGATGAACACTGCACTGAGGAACACTGATGAACACTGCACTGAAGAACACTGATGAACACTGCACTGAGGAACACTGATAAACAATGCACTGAGGAACACTGATAATGCACTGAGGAACACTGATAAACACTGCACTGAGGAACACTGATGAACAATGCACTGAGGAACACTGATGAACAATGCACTGAGGAACACTGATAAACACTGCACTGAGGGACACTGATAAACACTGCACTGAGGAACACTGATGAACAATGCACTGAGGAACACTGATGAACAATGCACTGAGGAACACTGATGAACAATGCACTGAGGAACACTGATGAACAATGCACTGAGGAGCACTGAGGAGCACTGAGGAGCACTGAGGAGCACTGAGGAGCACTGAGGAGCACTGAGGAGCACTGAGGAACACTGAGGAACACTGAGGAACACTGAGGAACACTGAGGAACACTGAGGAACACTGAGGAACACTGAGGAACACTGAGGAACACTGAGGAACACTGCACTCATGGACACTGATGAACACTAATGAACACTGCACTGATGGACACTAATGAACACTAATGAACACTGCACTGATGAACACTGCTGAACACTGATAAACACTGCACTGATGAATACTGCACTGATGAACACTGATGAACAATGCACTGATGGACACTAATGAACACTGATAAACACTGCACTGAAGAACACTGATGAACACTGCACTGAGGAACACTGATAAACACTGCCCTGAGGAACACTGATAAACACTGCACTGAGGAACACTGATAAACACTGCACTGAAGAACACTGATGAACACTGCACTGAGGAACACTGATAAACACTGCACTGAAGAACACTGATGAACACTGCACTGAGGAACACTGATGAACACTGCACTGAAGAACACTGATGAACACTGCACTGAGGAACACTGATAAACACTGCACTGAGGAACACTGATGAACACTGCACTGAGGAACACTGATGAACACTGCACTGAAGAACACTGATGAACACTGCACTGAGGAACACTGATAAACAATGCACTGAGGAACACTGATAATGCACTGAGGAACACTGATGAACAATGCACTGAGGAACACTGATAAACACTGCACTGAGGAACACTGATAATGCACTGAGGAACACTGATGAACAATGCACTGAGGAACACTGATAAACACTGCACTGAGGAACACTGATAAACACTGCACTGAGGAACACTGATAATGCACTGAGGAACACTGATGAACACTGCACTGAGGAACACTGCACTGAGGAACACTGATGAACACTGCACTGAAGAACACTAATGAACACTGCACTGATGGACACTAATGAACACTAATGAACACTGCACTGATGAACACTGCTGAACACTGATAAACACTGCACTGATGAATACTGCACTGATGAACACTGATGAACAATGCACTGATGGACACTAATGAACACTGATAAACACTGCACTGAAGAACACTGATGAACACTGCACTGAGGAACACTGATAAACACTGCACTGAGGAACACTGATAAACACTGCACTGAGGAACACTGATAAACACTGCACTGAAGAACACTGATGAACACTGCACTGAGGAACACTGATAAACACTGCACTGAAGAACACTGATGAACACTGCACTGAGGAACACTGATGAACACTGCACTGAAGAACACTGATGAACACTGCACTGAGGAACACTGATAAACACTGCACTGAGGAACACTGATGAACACTGCACTGAAGAACACTGATGAACACTGCACTGAAGAACACTGATGAACACTGCACTGAGGAACACTGATAAACAATGCACTGAGGAACACTGATAATGCACTGAGGAACACTGATGAACAATGCACTGAGGAACACTGATAAACACTGCACTGAGGAACACTGATAATGCACTGAGGAACACTGATGAACAATGCACTGAGGAACACTGATAAACACTGCACTAAGGAACACTGATAAACACTGCACTGAGGAACACTGATAATGCACTGAGGAACACTGATGAACACTGCACTGAGGAACACTGCACTGAGGAACACTGATGAACACTGCACTGAAGAACACTGATGAACACTGCACTGAGGAACACTGATAAACAATGCACTGAGGAACACTGATAATGCACTGAGGAACACTGATAAACACTGCACTGAGGAACACTGATAATGCACTGAGGAACACTGATGAACAATGCACTGAGGAACACTGATAAACACTGCACTGAGGGACACTGATAAACACTGCACTGAGGAACACTGATAATGCACTGAGGAACACTGATGAACAATGCACTGAGGAACACTGATGAACAATGCACTGATGAACAATGCACTGAGGAGCACTGAGGAGCACTGAGGAGCACTGAGGAGCACTGAGGAGCACTGAGGAACACTGAGGAACACTGAGGAACACTGAGGAACACTGAGGAACACTGAGGAACACTGAGGAACACTGAGGAACACTGAGGAACACTGAGGAACACTGAGGAACACTGAGGAACACTGAGGAACACTGAGGAACACTGAGGAACACTGCACTCATGGACACTGATGAACACTAATGAACACTGCACTGATGGACACTAATGAACACTAATGAACACTGCACTGATGAACACTGCTGAACACTGATAAACACTGCACTGATGAATACTGCACTGATGAACACTGATGAACAATGCACTGATGGACACTAATGAACACTGATAAACACTGCACTGAAGAACACTGATGAACACTGCACTGAGGAACACTGATAAACACTGCCCTGAGGAACACTGATAAACACTGCACTGAGGAACACTGATAAACACTGCACTGAAGAACACTGATGAACACTGCACTGAGGAACACTGATAAACACTGCACTGAAGAACACTGATGAACACTGCACTGAGGAACACTGATGAACACTGCACTGAAGAACACTGATGAACACTGCACTGAGGAACACTGATAAACACTGCACTGAGGAACACTGATGAACACTGCACTGAGGAACACTGATGAACACTGCACTGAAGAACACTGATGAACACTGCACTGAGGAACACTGATAAACAATGCACTGAGGAACACTGATAATGCACTGAGGAACACTGATGAACAATGCACTGAGGAACACTGATAAACACTGCACTGAGGAACACTGATAATGCACTGAGGAACACTGATGAACAATGCACTGAGGAACACTGATAAACACTGCACTGAGGAACACTGATAAACACTGCACTGAGGAACACTGATAATGCACTGAGGAACACTGATGAACACTGCACTGAGGAACACTGCACTGAGGAACACTGATGAACACTGCACTGAAGAACACTGATGAACACTGCACTGAGGAACACTGATAAACAATGCACTGAGGAACACTGATAATGCACTGAGGAACACTGATAAACACTGCACTGAGGAACACTGATAATGCACTGAGGAACACTGATGAACAATGCACTGAGGAACACTGATGAACAATGCACTGAGGAACACTGATGAACAATGCACTGAGGAAAACTGATGAACAATGCACTGAGGAACACTGATAAACACTGCACTGAGGAACACTGATAAACACTGCACTGAAGAACACTGATGAACAATGCACTGAGGAACACTGATAAACAATGCACTGAGGAACACTGATGAACACTGCACTGAGGAACACTGATGAACACTGCACTGAGGAACACTGATGAACACTGCACTGAGGAACACTGATGAACACTGCACTGAAGAACACTGATAAACACTGCACTGAAGAACACTGATAAACACTGCACTGAAGAACACTGATGAACACTGCACTGAGGAACACTGATGAACACTGCACTGAAGAACACTGATGAACACTACACTGAGGAACACTGATAAACAATGCACTGAGGAACACTGATAATGCACTGAGGAACACTGATGAACAATGCACTGAGGAACACTGATAAACACTGCACTGAGGAACACTGATAATGCACTGAGGAACACTGATGAACAATGCACTGAGGAACACTGATGAACACTGCACTGAGGAACACTGATGAACACTGCACTGAGGAACACTGCACTGAAGAACACTGATAAACACTGCACTGAAGAACACTGATGAACACTGCACTGAGGAACACTGATGAACACTGCACTGAAGAACACTGATGAACACTGCACTGAGGAACACTGATAAACAATGCACTGAGGAACACTGATAATGCACTGAGGAACACTGATGAACAATGCACTGAGGAACACTGATAAACACTGCACTGAGGAACACTGATAATGCACTGAGGAACACTGATGAACAATGCACTGAGGAACACTGATAAACACTGCACTGAGGAACACTGATAAACACTGCACTGAGGAACACTGATGAACAATGCACTGAGGAACACTGATGAACAATGCACTGAGGAACACTGATGAACAATGCACTGAGGAACACTGATGAACAATGCACTGAGGAACACTGATAAACACTGCACTGAGGAACACTGATAAACACTGCACTGAAGAACACTGATGAACAATGCACTGAGGAACACTGATAAACAATGCACTGAGGAACACTGATAAACAATGCACTGAGGAACACTGATAAACAATGCACTGAGGAACACTGATAAACACTGCACTGAGGAACACTGATAAACACTGCACTGAGGAACACTGATAAACACTGCACTGAGGAACACTGATGAACAATGCACTGAGGAACACTGATGAACAATGCACTGAGGAACACTGATGAACAATGCACTGAGGAACACTGATGAACAATGCACTGAGGAACACTGATAAACACTGCACTGAGGAACACTGATAAACACTGCACTGAAGAACACTGATGAACAATGCACTGAGGAACACTGATAAACAATGCACTGAGGAACACTGATAAACAATGCACTGAGGAACACTGATAAACAATGCACTGAGGAACACTGATAAACACTGCACTGAGGAACACTGATAAACACTGCACTGAGGAACACTGATGAACAATGCACTGAGGAACACTGATGAACAATGCACTGAGGAACACTGATGAACAATGCACTGAGGAACACTGATGAACAATGCACTGAGGAACACTGATGAACAATGCACTGAAGAACACTGATAAACAATGCACTGAGGAACACTGATAAACAATGCACTGAGGAACACTGATAAACAATGCACTGAGGAACACTGATAAACAATGCACTGAGGAACACTGATAAACAATGCACTGAGGAACACTGATAAACAATGCACTGAGGAACACTGATAAACAATGCACTGAGGAGCACTGAGGAGCACTGAGGAGCACTGAGGAACACTGAGGAACACTGAGGAACACTGAGGAACACTGAGGAACACTGAGGAACACTGAGGAACACTGAGGAACACTGAGGAACACTGAGGAACACTGAGGAACACTGAGGAACACTGAGGAACACTGAGGAACACTGAACACTGCACTGATGGACACTAATGAACACTAATGAACACTGCACTGATGGACACTAATGAACACTGATAAACACTGCACTGATGAATACTGCACTGATGAACACTGCACTGAAGAACACTGATGAACAATGCACTGAAGAACACTGATAAACAATGCACTGAGGAACACTGATAAACAATGCACTGAGGAACACTGATAAACAATGCACTGAGGAACACTGATAAACAATGCACTGAGGAACACTGATAAACAATGCACTGAGGAACACTGATAAACAATGCACTGAGGAACACTGATAAACAATGCACTGAGGAGCACTGAGGAGCACTGAGGAGCACTGAGGAGCACTGAGGAGCACTGAGGAACACTGAGGAACACTGAGGAACACTGAGGAACACTGAGGAACACTGAGGAACACTGAGGAACACTGAGGAACACTGAGGAACACTGAGGAACACTGAGGAACACTGAGGAACACTGCACTCATGGACACTGATGAACACTAATGAACACTGCACTGATGGACACTAATGAACACTAATGAACACTGCACTGATGAACACTGATGAACACTGATAAACACTGCACTGATGAATACTGCACTGATGAACACTGATGAACAATGCACTGATGGACACTAATGAACACTGATAAACACTGCACTGATGAATACTGCACTGATGGACACTAATGAACACTGATAAACACTGCACTGATGAATACTGCACTGATGAACACTGATGAACACTAATGAACACTGCACTGATGAACACTGATGAACACTGATAAACACTGCACTGATGAATACTGCACTGATGGACACTAATGAACACTAATGAACACTGCACTGATGAACACTGATGAACACTGATAAACACTGCACTGATGGACACTAATGAACACTGATAAACACTGCACTGATGAATACTGCACTGATGAACACTGATGAACAATGCACTGATGGACACTAATGAACACTGATAAACACTGCACTGATGAATACTGCACTGATGAACACTGCACTGAAGAACACTGATGAACAATGCACTGAGGAACACTGATGAAGAATGCACTGAGGAACACTGATAAACAATGCACTGAGGAACACTGATAAACAATGCACTGAGGAACACTGATAAACAATGCACTGAGGAACACTGATAAACAATGCACTGAGGAACACTGATGAACAATGCACTGAGGAACACTGATGAACAATGCACTAAGGAACACTGATAAACAATGCACTGAGGAACACTGATAAACAATGCACTGAGGAACACTGATAAACAATGCACTGAGGAACACTGATAAACAATGCACTGAGGAACACTGATAAACAATGCACTGAGGAACACTGAGGAACACTGAGGAACACTGAGGAACACTGAGGAACACTGAGGAACACTGAGGAACACTGAGGAACACTGGGTAACACTGAGTAACACTGGGTAACACTGGGGAACACTGGGTAACACTGAGGAACACTGAGGAACACTGAGGAACACTGAGGAACACTGAGGAACACTGAGGAACACCGAGGAACACTGAGGAACACTGCACTCATGGACACTGATGAACACTAATGAACACTGCACTGATGGACACTAATGAACACTAATGAACACTGCACTGATGGACACTAATGAACACTGATAAACACTGCACTGATGAATACTGCACTGATGAACACTGCACTGAAGAACACTGCACTGAAGAACACTGATGAACAATGCACTGAGGAACACTGATGAACAATGCACTGAGGAACACTGATGAACAATGCACTGAGGAACACTGATGAACAATGCACTGAGGAACACTGATGAACAATGCACTGAGGAACACTGATGAACAATGCACTGAGGAACACTGATGAACAATGCACTGAGGAACACTGATGAACAATGCACTGAGGAACACTGATGAACAATGCACTGAGGAACACTGATAAACAATGCACTGAGGAACACTGATAAACAATGCACTGAGGAGCACTGAGGAACACTGAGGAACACTGATGAACACTAATGAACACTGCACTGATGGACACTAATGAACACTAATGAACACTGCACTAATGAACACTGATGAACACTGATAAACACTGCACTGATGAACACTAATGAACACTGCACTGATGGACACTGCACTGATGGACACTGATGAACACTGCACTGATGAACACTAATGAACACTGATAAACACTGCACTAATGGACACTGATGAACACTAATGAACACTGCACTGATGAACACTAATGAACACTGCACTGATGGACACTAATGAACACTTATAAACACTGCACTGATGAACACTAATGAACACTGATGAACACTAATGAACACTGATAAACACTGCACTAATGAACACTAATGAACACTGCACTGATGGACACTGATGAACACTAATGAACACTGATAAACACTGATAAACACTGCACTGATGAACACTGATGAACACTAATGAACACTGCACTGATGGACACTAATGAACACTAATGAACACTGCACTGATGAACACTAATGAACACTGCACTGATGGACACTGATGAACACTAATGAACACTGCACTAATGAACACTAATGAACACTGCACTGATGGACACTAATGAACACTAATGAACACTGCACTGATGAACACTAATGAACACTGCACTGATGGACACTGATGAACACTAATGAACACTGCACTAATGAACACTAATGAACACTGCACTAATGAACACTAATGAACACTGCACTGATGGACACTGATGAACACTAATGAACACTGCACTGATGGACACTAATGAACACTAATGAACACTGCACTGATGGACACTAATGAACACTAATGAACACTGCACTGATGGACACTAATGAACACTGATAAACACTGCACTGATGAATACTGCACTGATGAACACTGCACTGAAGAACACTGCACTGAAGAACACTGCACTGAAGAACACTGCACTGAAGAACACTGCACTGAAGAACACTGATGAACAATGCACTGAGGAACACTGATGAACAATGCACTGAGGAACACTGATGAACAATGCACTGAGGAACACTGATGAACAATGCACTGAGGAACACTGATGAACAATGCACTGAGGAACACTGATGAACAATGCACTGAGGAACACTGATGAACAATGCACTGAGGAGCACTGAGGAACACTGAGGAACACTGATGAACACTAATGAACACTAATGAACACTAATGAACACTAATGAACACTAATGAACACTAATGAACACTAATGAACACTAATGAACACTAATGAACACTGCACTAATGAACACTGATGAACACTGATAAACACTGCACTGATGAACACTAATGAACACTGCACTGATGGACACTGCACTGATGAACACTAATGAACACTGATAAACACTGCACTAATGAACACTGATAAACACTGCACTAATGGACACTGATGAACACTAATGAACACTGCACTGATGAACACTAATGAACACTGCACTGATGGACACTAATGAACACTGATAAACACTGCACTGATGAACACTAATGAACACTGATGAACACTAATGAACACTGATAAACACTGCACTAATGAACACTAATGAACACTGCACTGATGGACACTGATGAACACTAATGAACACTGATAAACACTGATAAACACTGCACTGATGAACACTGATGAACACTAATGAACACTGCACTGATGGACACTAATGAACACTAATGAACACTGCACTGATGAACACTAATGAACACTGCACTGATGGACACTGATGAACACTAATGAACACTGCACTAATGAACACTAATGAACACTGCACTGATGGACACTAATGAACACTAATGAACACTGCACTGATGGACACTAATGAACACTAATGAACACTGCACTGATGAACACTAATGAACACTGCACTGATGGACACTGATGAACACTAATGAACACTCACTGATGGCACACTAATGAACACTAATGAACACTGCACTAATGAACACTAATGAACACTGCACTGATGGACACTAATGCACACTAATGAACACTAATAAACACTGCACTGATGAACACTGATGAACACTAATGAACACTGCACTAATGAACACTGCAATGAACACTGCACTGATGGACACTGATGAACACTAATGAACACTGATAAACACTGCACTGATGAACACTGATGAACACTAATGAACACTGCACTGATGGACACTAATGAACACTGCACTGATGGACACTGGACACTGATGAACACTAATGAACACTGATAAACACTGCACTGATGAACACTGAATGAACACTGATAAACACTGCACTGATGGACACTGATGAACACTAATTAACACTGCACTGATGGACACTGATGAACACTAATGAACACTGAACTGATGGACACTGATGAACACTAATGAACA